>NW_009636272.1:1057-25589 GCF_000690535.1 Cariama cristata
AGAAGACTGATGTGTAAAAGCTGACTCGTGAGTTCCTCCTCTTTCTGACAAAACTAACAAAACTTTATGATGTTTCCCTAGGTTAAAGGCAATAGAATTTGAAAACACCCTCCTGAAAACATCTTCCTCACCTTGCTCCAAGCCTCCCCACAGTCTTCAACATGGCTGGTGGCATCACTGATACAGGAGAGCTTTACTCTCCCTATGTAAGTACCGCTGTTTGTGGTTTTGCTCACAAGTCTTCAAAATCCTCTTCTCTCAGCATTGTGTTTTCATTTCCTACTTCCCCATGGACATAACCTCAGTGTTTCAAAAGTTGATGGAGGTCAAAGGGTACTTAAACCCCTCAGTTCTTGTAGTTGTTGGGGGTTTTTTACATCACAGATCACTTTATGTAATGTAAAAGGACAATATCTGCTTAAGGTATAGTTCTAAAAGTGTTAAAAAGAGCTTCATGTCCCATAGCAGTTTTTGCATCCTTTGAACGACTTTCCTTATATTTTATTAATGTTTTCATCAACCCAATTGTCATGTGAAGCTAGCATAAGCAAGGGGGACTGTGACATTGAAACTATCCCACTTCACTTCTCTTTTTTACTTTACATAAACTTTCCCCCTGAATTTCTTAAAGTTTACTTATTTGTAGCTGTTGTAGTAATTTGTTGTAAATCACTTCACTTAAAATTAGTAATCAAGATGTTTCTTCCTTGTAATGTGGTGTCCTGTGAAACTGCAGAGCCAATTACTGCTTTCCTATGTTAGTGGAAATACTGGTTTTCATAGCCACAGGTGTTCGTATAGTGTCAGCTCTTAAAAACAGCGCTCTGCAAACGTTTTTTTTCCTGACGTGAAGTCACTAAATATAGAACTAGTCCTGAAATCTGTGTGTTGGCTTTCAAATGCTTTAAAATTTTCATCCCCCTGTTAATGATTGCATTTATAAGAACTAGATATTAGCCTGCAGAAATAGGTATCAACTGAGAAAATGGAGAGCAAGACAGTAACTGGGACATCTGGACCCTAAAGGATTAGTGTCACCTGCTCTTATGTTGTTATGTTAGAGTTGGATGAATTTCCTAGAGCCTAATCTCAAAGGCTCTGACTCTCCTTTTTCCCTGGAGATGTCTAGCCAGACTGAACACACAGGCACCATTCTCATCTCTGTCTGCTTGTACAAAGTCAAGGAAAATCGCCTGAGGTGTTTTTTTCAAGAATCCTTCACTGAAGAGTAAGTCATGGCCCTGGGCACTTGAGTTGTGCTCAGGGAATGACAGCTCTGCCAGCTGAATGAAAAGAACTTTCCTGCAAGCTACAGTGGCTGATTTTTTTTGTTGTTGTTCTGGGAGACTCGTCAAAAGATGAATTTGCTGTGGTTATGTCAGTGAATGAAGGGCAGGAGTGCTCACTTGCAGGGTCTCTGGGGCATAGTTCTCCTGATATTAATTGCTCCACACCCAGAAAGTGTACTCAGACATGGTCCTTTACTAGCTCTCCTCTGGAGAGACTCTGACCTATATATATATATATATATAAAAAGCTTTGGGGCAATTTTTGATCCTGAGTTCAGTTAAACTTATAGCCTGGAAGGGTTCTGTCCAGGTGCACAGAAAAAAGCTCATTGCCAGAGAAGATAAAATCCTTTCCCTTCCAGAAATAAAATCCCTTCTTCAGAATGTGCTCAGCTGCTCACTGGTAAAATGGCAAGAAGGCTTTGAATTAGAATTCTGTTTGGATATTTCTTGCTTGACTAAGAATAAAGAAGAACAAGAGATTCTGAAAGGTAACTTATGTCTGTAGTCATAACTTTTTAGGTTCAGGTCAGAAAACAAGGAAAGACCCCAATCCACAGTGTAGACCCTTCTAGTAGAAGGCAGTTTATTTGAAAACAAGCAAAAATTTCATGTGCTTTCTAACTTTAAAAGTTAGAAAGAAAAAAAAAATATTAAAAATAATTAGAAAAATGGAGAGGAGTGTCGTTTTCTCCAGAAATGTGCTGACAATCACGGTGTTCTCTCTGGTTATCAGTCCCCTCCTATATCTATTCCTAGCATGGGCTTACTCCCACCCTGCTTGCTCAAAGATTGCTCTCACCTTTTAAATCAGTACATATGTGAGGTGTCTTGGATGATCTCTGGCACAGCTGCGAACTCTCATGTTGGATTATGTGGATGATTGCAGGTTGGTCTGGTATACATGTTCAACCTCATCGTCGGAACAGGAGCCCTAACCATGCCGAAGGCCTTTGCGACAGCAGGGTGGCTCGTCAGCCTCGTTCTTCTAATGTTCCTGGGATTTATGAGGTAGGACATGAGTATGTGTCTTTAGGGGTTGGGGTGTCCAGTTGGGTGGGGCTATAAGGACAGTGCTAAGACTTTTGCTGCTTTTCTGAGTCATCTTGTTGCTCTGTTGCTTGAGCATCGGTCTCTGCAGTTGTGTAGCCTGTGGACTTTATTTGGAGGGATGCATTTTCTGACTGCCTGCAGTATGGTGCTACATCCCATTTCCTGACTGATGGGGGAGACTTTTTCTGCAGTCCAGAGTCATCTGGGACCTTTCTCCCAGCTTTTTTGACGCTGTCCTCACTGTGGATACGTCCCACGCTTGCTTCTGTTGTGGATCAGTTCCCCAAATGCTAACCAGGTCACAGGTGACACGGGGTCATTTCTCTTGCAGATGTGATGCAGACCTGTTGTGTTAGCTTTCTCTTGGCTTCTGGCAATGCTCTGGGCAGCTGCAAGAGTGTCAGGAAAACAAGTTAATGTATAGCCAGGCCCATCATATTCCCCCCATCACCTTTGCTGCTTGAGACCTTGGAGCGAGTATTAGGATTTTCACGCTGCTTGCCATGAGCTTCTGCCCAGATGTCTCCCTGCTGGAGCAGCAGGTGGAGCTGAAGGCTGTTGGTACAGCACTGATGTCAAAGTAGTTATTAATAGAATTGCCATCTTCTGACAGGCTGTGAATCCCTGCTTGCTTCTTGCTTGGTTTTAAAATAAAACAAAATCCCCTCCTGCCATTTGCAAGAATGGAATTTAGAAGTTCCCTTCTGGTCAGTAACCAGCTCTGTCAGCCTGAATGTGTGTTTGATTTGGAGGCAGTGCTTTTCAGATCTATTAGGTGTTGCTATACAGAGGTACTGTATGGTCACTACTGACTGTAGTAATGCTTGTAAGTTCCCCACGTCAAAGCTGTATGCTGCAAAGGCTTGATAAAATGTAAACTGTGGGAGTACCAGTAACTGGGAACTTTGGAAGCAATTCCATTTAGATACATTGAATTTATGTTTTTAAACTAATGTATGAAACTCAGCACCAGCAGACAATCCTTCAAGGTCAGCGGAAGAGCACAAACCTCCAAACTTGTGTGTCAAAACTGTAATGGATTAAAGTGAGAAGACACAGCTCAAAGCACTACGTGCCTTGGGAGCCGCGTTGCCATGTTGCTTTTGTTCTGGTGCTTGTGACTTCCTCATGCTCGCTGGGGACCCTTCAGTGCAAGGAGAGTCCAGGCAGAAATTGCTACATGGGCCTCAGGACAAGGCTGCTTTCTTTTACTCTTGCAAAACTAATCTCTCATTTGAGCTGGCTAAGTGAGTCCAGTTCCTGAAGCAGTGAGAAACCACTTTAAAGCCTTAAATAAGATTGATTTGAGGTTTGGTGTTGGTTTTTTTGGGTTTTTTTTTATTATAGGACTATTTTTAGCTGAGATAACGATATTCCTTCCATCAGTGGCTCTCACTGTCTCCTTGGACAGCTTTTCCCCTGGCCTCCAGCAAGTGTGTTTGCATGCACGTGTGATCTGCATCTTGGTCTTGTATTGCTGCTTTGCTTCTGATGCCATTCGTAAGATTCTTTAAGTACCTTTACCACAGGCCTTAATAGATAAACTTCAGAATAGTACTGTGTTTGTCCTAGGCCCTAAAAAGGGGAAGGAAGCTTGCTTTCTAGCAAAGGGGGAAGTCCTCTTGCCTTCTTCGACCCACAGAAACGCTAGGAAGATGCCTTCCAGATATCTAAAGTGTCTTCCTGTATCTGAAGGCATGTTATATTTTACTGCATTTTGTGGTCTGCTTGAACACCTTAATCTCAAGAACAGAAGGGAGCAGCAAACACTGTACCAAAACCACAGTGCGTGTGTGGAGCTGGTGAAAGGGTTGGTTTGGTTGGTTGGTTTGTTTGCTCCTACAAACACATGGGAATAATTCTCCCTCTCTCTTCAGTGACAGTTCTTGAATATTATTGATATAAATTGTATTTCTCTCTATAGCTATATGACTACGACCTTTGTGGTGGAAGCCATGGCTGCTGCAAATGCCCAGCTGCGTTGGAAGAGAATGGAAAAACGCAAGGTTTGTGTGGAGTTTAATTTTCCATTTTGTCTTGTTCTTTTATCCTATAGGACTTGCCTGAGATTCCTCTGCATCTTTGCCTTGCCTCATTAGTAACTCTAAAGGAATAAATTTCTACTGTACTTAACTTTGCCATATAAAATATGGCTGTTGGTTCCCTGTGGGGTTGCTCGTTAAAGGCAGGATTTTCTGCTCCTGCTTTGAAAGATCTCTTGTGCTGTTCACATCTCCTACTGATTGTGCTCTGCTTGCCCAGAAGCGCTGCGCAGTGAATGTGGAAAGGTGGCAGCCAATATATTGGTGCCATTTGGAGTGTGCTGAGGTCTATAAATCCTTGCTGATCTCAGGTCATTTAACTGGGACAGGCTGGAATGTCCTTGCTGTCGCTTGGGCTGTATCCCAGGGAGTGGACAATCCTGAAGTATATCCTTGGTGTAAAACTTACTTGTGGCTTTTTGGATCCTGGCTTTAGTGCCTTTTCTGGATCAGTGTGAGCATAATTGTTTGCACTGATTTAGATCCCTGCCTGTATGTTAGTGGGTTGGAGTTAGGAGCTAGACCTGTCTGTTCTGACTAGCTAAGACTGTATATATTTGGAGCGTTTTTTCTACCAGTTCTGCAACCCTGCAGATCTGCCAGAAGTTTCTAACTTCTCTGTGCCATTTATCACTACGTGAATTTGCATATACTGTTGGAATTTTACGTACACTGTTGCTGTGTGCACTACCTAGGCTAGGACAGCAGAGCCCGTCAGTCACTCCAGCCTGCTCTGCTGGTGCCCTGTTCTGCTCTCCACAGCAGCCCAAAGCCGGGCCAAGGGCTTCCTGGTATTGCCTTTGCTTGCACGTCCTTTCCATCCCTGTTTGCGACCTTCCTTTGAGTTTCTGGAAGTGAGGCCGTGACACTGATGGTGCCGCAGCCTGTGTACTATGGGTAGCAGACATCT
The DNA here is from genome assembly GCF_000690535.1 of Cariama cristata. Taxonomy (NCBI): domain Eukaryota; kingdom Metazoa; phylum Chordata; class Aves; order Cariamiformes; family Cariamidae; genus Cariama; species Cariama cristata. The sequence goes on from NW_009636272.1 coordinate 6,352, forward strand.
CAGAAGTGATCTGGTCTTTTCTTCCAGGAGGATGATGAGGATGAGGATTCTTCCTCTGGAGTATCTGACAGTGATGTTCTCCTCCAAGATGGCTATGAGCGAGCAGAGACACGACCTATCCTGTCAGTTCGTAAGTAACCAGTTCATGCTTTCACTGGATCTGAGACCTCTTCTCTGCAGACAGTGTCCCAGTGGGCTCGAGCAAGTGGAGCAGGACTCTTCTGTCCATTTCACCCTTAACTCCACATGCTCCCATCCCAAAGTCCTTAGCACTTGCAAGATAGGACTCATTGAGAATTCAGTTCACCTTCTGCAGCCTGATAAAGATCTTTTCCTTCTAGGTCACTAAGATGAGAACATCTTATTTTCAAAACACTTTTAAACTAGCTTCAGCAGAGTAATTGGACCAATGACTCTGCAGCTGTGGAGTCATACATACTGTCCTTCAAGCTGTTGCTAGAACTTCCTGAGTGTCTTCTGATAATCTGGCCTCTGGGTTTATTGGAGGAACTGGTTGAAACACTTCTTGTCTTCAACTTGCAGAGAGACGTGGCTCACCCAATATCTTTGAAATCACTGAGAGAGTGGAAATGGGCCAGATGGCTTCCATGTTCTTCAATAAAGGTAAGCAAGTCACATTTTCAAAAGTCCCTTCAGGTCCTCTTGCACGTTGTGTGTATGGCTTTTCCTTAAGTTTGTGTGCTTCTCAGTGTGTGTTTGCATCCTGAGTTTGCGATGATTCCACCCAGAAGTGTCATTCCTTCTCTGTGTGGACTGTATTCATCCCCCTGTGTGGTGTTTCTACAAAGTACAGTATTTATGGGCCAGGTGGGCCACAACTTGCACGAAGGAGAGGGTGCTGCAGTAGCAGTGGAACTAGCCAAAATACTGCAGGTTATGGGCCCAGTTTCTTGAGACAGGTAAGTCAGTGCCTCTTCTGACTGCCCTTAACCTAGCTCTGAACTGCATCTATCCTCTGTGATCTCCACTGTCTAAAGCAGTAGAGCCCAACTGTAGTGTTCGCTAGTTCCATGTTGGTTGTAGCATTTGAGAATAAGATGATTGAGCTTCCCTGAACCCTGTAACTTATCCGTCTGAAGGAGAGGGACTTCTGGGAAGAGCTGCTGAGAACTGCATGTGTCTGGGGAGTCGCCAAGAGAGCTGCTGGGACACGAGCTGCTGAAAGGGTCCCTGGTGTGCATATGATAGGCAACTGCCTTGTCTTTTTGCTTTTAAACGTCGCTTGTATGCCAGGGAACAAACTTGTAACCGTACTGCAATAAAGCCATATCCATTGCTGCATGTGATGGAAATGCAAACTACAGTGTTAGGTATTCTGAAACTTGTAAAACAGTACATTTGAAATGCTGTGCAGAGGCAGAAAATCATCAGACACCATGGTTGTGCAGTTTTGAGCCTGTCAGGGCCCATTTCTTGTGGAAAGTGACATTTTCTTTTGTTCACTGGCCACCTTACAAAGACACGATGGGCTGGTTTTTTCCACTATATTACATCAGCTTTATGCCAGTGTAAGACTTGCCTCTGAAGGACAGCTGGGCTTAAGGAGTGAAGATTCTTCAAACATTATTTGAATGTTTTTCTGATTTTTTCTTTGAATATTATTTCTGATTTTAAAGTCCAATTGGAAAAACTTTTTAGTTTCCCTGCATGCCTCTTCTGGGCCTCTGTAGATTTAAATCACTTAGGACTATCAAAATAATGCACCTTGGATCAGGCTGCCACTTTTCTAGTCAGAGGAGAGGTGACTTGAGTGTGGGTTGGAGACTCAAAAACATCTTGTTCCTAGTCTTGCCTGTAGCACCGGGTTGCTCTGACTTCAGGCAAGTTTTCTTGCTTGTGTGCTTTGCCATCTGTAAAACACCACGAATTCTTCCTTGTTTCTCGATCATCCTCTGGGGAGTCACATTTGGGAAGTGCCTTGAGAGCAAGCACCATATAACAGGGCGTAGCAGTATTGCTGAGGATTCAGCTGTAGGAGGGCTGGGGGATCACAGAAGGCAAGGTGCTCCCATAGGCAAGTTCCAGAAGGCCCCTGCTTTGCATGTGCTTCACAGGAGGGAGATGGTAACTGCCCCCCAGAAGCCAGCCAGGGCCTTTGAGACCTCTCTGCCTTGGTGCTGGCTGGTGCTTATCCAGTAGAGGGTGCTGGAAATACGCATCCTCCCTCCCGTCAGGCACTGATGTCCACTTCCTAGCAAAGTGATATAAACTGCTTAGTACTCTAAATCTTAATCCCTCTTCTTAATGGTGCTTTAGCCAGCGTTATCTGATTTCTGTGTTAGGGATCCTCCCCAGGACCTACTCAGCCCAATGCAAAGGGATGAATCCCTTTGCAGGAAGGCAGCTGGAACAGCTGTAGACCATAGCTTGAAACAACTTATGACTTCCAGATGAGATGAGGTACACACAGCAAAAGGTCTGGGGCAGCTGTAGCTCATTTACTGCTTTCCCTTCCTCTGTGCTCAGCAATGAGGCTCCATCCCTAAACTGCTTCCAAGTCCTAGTTCAGAGACACCCTCTGGACTGCTGAGCAGTCGCAGAGAAGAGACAAATACTTCCCCTTGCAGATCCTCGCTGAGGTGCTTCCTTCTGACCATTGCAGAGAAAGGCCTTCAATAAGGGCAAATGCTCGGTGACCAGTTCCTACTGCCTCGTGCTGAGAAACTGGGCCGCACTTGGGAAGTCCTGGCTCCAAGCACCAACCTCTGTGGTTTCACAGCTAGCAAATGTCTGGGTGGGTTTTTGCTCACAATACACAAAGCATGGATCCAAACCCAAGGTGTCCAAGGGCTTTACAGCCCTCAGAGGGAAGGCTGGTGAAAGCTTTGTGATAGACCTCAAAGCCTCTGATTTCTAGTGAGTTCTCCGCTCCTTTCTCCTGACTGATCTTTATTTTCAGTGATCTGACAGGAGTTGAATCTTCAGTCCTCGGAGGTAAGCTGGGGATTAATCTCAATTTCAGACTGTCTGCTTTCTTAAAGGGAGCTGACTTAGTTTTAGGCTGTGAAGGGCCTGCATGCTCTTTCAAAAGAACTGGCTCTGAAGAACTGCTGCTTTTAATTTTTTTTTGATTTGCGATGTTGGGTGCTTTCTTTTGGGACCAAACAGTCATTTATTGCAATAATGGATTCTGGGCACATCTATCATGCTGTTTCCCCAGAGGAAGTCATTGATTCCCCCCACCCCGTTTTGTGTCCAGTAATGGAAGTATTGATCAGGGAGGGTCAGCAGCAGTTTATAAAAGAAGTGATGCTAAAGTCTCCTGCTTTTGAGAGGATGAGTTTGGGAGAGGAGTGTCACCTGGACTTCCCACAGACAGAGAAGTCAGCACTGGAACGGGGATGTAGTGTGTGCTGGTGGGTACCTGGTGGTGCTGCTGTGGCTTAGCTGGTTGTGTTAGTCTTATTTTGGGTGGGGGGTGGTGGTGGTGGGCAGCTGAGGCCTGAGATTAGTAGCAGATCCGAAAACAGAATCTATATCTGACTCTGTGTAGTCTTGTGCTTAGTGAGTCTTGCAGCTTCTGTCCTACGTCAGATATTTGTTATAAGTTTCAAGCCTTTTTAATGGGAAATGGGAGAAAACTGGTAGGTAGTTTGTTGCCATCTTCAGAACAATGCAGAGACTCCTTAACTGTGAAGCATCATAAATCTTTCAGAGAGGACGAAAACAAGGGGGGAACTATATGAAATGATCTGACAATTTCTGTAAGATCTCCATTTGTCTGTTTAGACAAATCAGGAACAACTCTAGAGTGCTGGCTTAGTGTGCTGCTTTACAGAAGTAGGGACATTTTCTTGCTGCTTTCCCAATACAGCCCTTCTTTTAGGAATGTTTTATGCCAAGTAGGCTCAGCATATTGAATAATTTATTTAAATGAAGGAGAATGCCTATTAATGTTTCCTGACATCCAGAGATCCAGGGGCAGTATGATGGCAAAACATGGTAAAACTTTGGGGCATGCAAGCACTGTAGAAATATTAGTCAAATTCCTGCAGTAATGCTGTCCCTGTTTGATAGCTCTCACATCCGAGGCTTGGAGAGGTGGATTGATTTGCTCAAGCTGCATTAGGATTAAGCGTCAGGTGGCATTGCAACTTGAAAGTATGGACAGGTTCCTTGAGCTGTTTTCCTTCAGTGTCAGCTTCCTAAATGAAACAAATCTGAGGCTTTTTTTTTTGCTAGCTCACCTGTCTCTGAACTAAAGTATGTTCCAGTTTGTTTTTCCTTGGTGAGATTTGTACTGACTTTTGCTTGGAAGAAAAGAATCCTGGTGTCTCAACAAGTATTTCTTTATCCCTGCAGATTTTAGCCATCCACAGCAGTCTCCTCTTTTGCCCCAGTAAGGCTGTTCTGTGTACCCAATTAACTTGTGTAACACTTTTAATCTCATACGTGAAGGCAGAGCAAGCTTGGAAAAAAAAAAGAGAAAAAAACACCCAACAAACCAGTATGGGGCAGGAACAGTGTATGCTCTGGCAGTAGAGTAAGAGGGCTGCAGAAAGAGTTTTAAAGCTTTGCAGGTTTGAACCTTGGCTCAAGTTGCTGATGGTAAGGAACCTCCCGAAGGAGCTCCATCTCAACCCTGTGGAACCTGAGCTCTGCAGGGCCAAATCCCTAATGTGAAAGTCCTGCAGGTTTGCAAGCAGCGGGTTTGGAATTGGCAGACTAAAAGCATATTCTCTCCATTTCACTATTTGTCTAGCTGTGTTCACACCGAGTCCGTGAGCATCAGCTAGATGTTTGCCTGTGACTCCTCCAAGTTAACCGCTTCTTCTGGCGGATGACTTAGGTGAGACCTGTTGGTCTTGACCAGCAATTGGAGGATGGGCTTGAACTAGAGGGCCTAGTGTCAGGGCCAGGTACTGAAGGAGGCAGAGTTGAGCTTTGAGGCATCTTCTGTCCCATCAGTTCCTATGCTGTGGCTAAGTTCCCTAAGCTGCTGGTCTGACCCTTGGGAGGAGTTTGCTGCAGAAAGAAGTAAACTATGGAGGCAAATGGTGATTTACTTTTAAGACCTTGAAGAAGTTTTGTGTATTTGAATTGTACAGTTCAAGAGTCCCTGAGTACTCTGCTGTCTGTCTGCAATATTTCCTTTTCCTACAGTGGGTGTCAACCTCTTCTATTTCTGCATAATTATCTACCTCTACGGAGACCTGGCAATCTACGCAGCAGCTGTACCGGTCTCTCTCATGCAAGTGACCTGGTAAGTGTGCTTATTGCTGTGGGGTTGTATGCTAACAGAGAAGGGGGCAGGCTTTTGGATTTCATCGGGTGATAAGTCTGACTGGGATCAGCTCTACTTTCTGAAGAACGAGTGGAGGAATGACTCAAGGATAGCTCATTGTTTGTGGGTGGAAAAGTGAAGTTGTTTTATATTCCCCACCCAAGTGCCTGCCGCCTGCCTGAAAAGTAGCTGACCTGATTTCAGATGAGTCCTTAGGTGAGAAGTACTTCCAGCTTCAGCACCTTGCGGACATGGGACTTGTTGCTTAATAGTTTGATTGCAATACTCTGTGCAATATGTTAGCTTCTCTGTCTCTTTGGGTAAGAGCTGAGAGGTGTGATGCTTACCAAGTCTGTGACCAGCAAGTGGTGGCATTACATGGACTTATCTCTGGACTGGGACCAGTTCCTTTCTCAAAGAAGCAGATAATGAAAGAGATTTGTTTGAGCAAATCTGTGCTGGGCTGGATTTGGACTCTTGGCTTGGAAATGGAAAACCTCAGTGATCTATACACAACCCAGACTTGCTAGCTTGATGGCCAAATGACCAAACTTGTAAATAACTGCAGGCAATTCAAGAATTTGCCTTTGAATGTATGGTACTCGGTCACTTGCTCTGTTACACAGTCTAGAAAATATAAGGGTGGGCAGTGTTCAGGGAGGGAGGGGAGGAATGAACACTTCAGGTCTTTGACCATTCCTCTTTCTTGAATGCAGGAGAGGGGAAGACATCTGCTCGGAGTTAATTACTGTCTTTTGTTTCTCCCTCCTTTCCCAGCAGTGCCACTGGCAACCATTCTTGCAGTGTTGGAGACGGCACAAAGTATAACGATACGGACAAATGCTGGGGACCGATTCGACGGATTGATGCTTACAGGCTGTATCTGGTGAGTTTCTGAAACTGGGATGACCATTCTGTCCACTTAAACTTCACTTCTACTGGGTAGGGACTTTTTCCTATAAGAGATGATGTGGTTGCTCTTGGTTCAGTCTGACCTTTTTGGCCAAATACCTCCTCTCTATTCTTGGTGACACGGCTGTGTTTCAGTTTCGTGGCCAGCAGAATAATCCTTATGATTTTGAGTTTAAGTAGAGTTCTGTCCTTCTTGTTGTGTAGTTTTATATTGCTTAAGCAGATGATATGTCCATGCCAAAGGGTGGGGTTTTTTGCAGTGGTTGGCTAAGTAATTGTTGTCAATATACTCAAGTATATTAAGCTCCCTTGAGTGCATTCTTTATGTGAATAAAGTTGTTTATGCTGCAGGAGAATCTGCTTTTTGAGAGATGATGGAAACTGCCGACTTAACATCCAGTGCTATATGCTGCTTTAGTAATAGCTTTCTGTCTAGTTTAGGATTGTCTATTGCATCTATTACTGTGCTGTGGTTCTGCTGTGAAACCAAGGTTTTTCCCAAAGGATGATAAACACCGCTGCTCTTGAGCTTGGGAAGAGTTGAGTGCTCGTATCTGGAGACAGGTGTCAGTAGGGCAAAATGACAAGAGGGAGGTGTGGAAGTGCTGCATAGCATGGCTTCTGTTAAGGGGCCTAGTGAGAATTCTAAGAAAAAAGAGTCAACATGGCCATGTGTGTGCAGAGAAATCCAGGGGTAAAGGCTATTTGAAGCAATTTTGCAGTTTAGTATATTTTGGACCTGCAGTGGAGCACATCCCCGAGTGCACTTGTTCCAGCGTTATTGCAAAAGTAAGAGCTAGGCCTCAGAAATATTAGTGAATGTCAAAGCCTAGTTAATTATTTAAGAGAAATATTGTTGCTTTATTACATTGTGTCTTGGTCTGTTTCTTTAAAACTTCCAGAAGATTGAAGATTTCCTTCCTGAATTTCAATAATTCTCCCTGACCCAGCAGAAGGAGCTAGTCAGAGAAGGCAGACGTGCATTAATTACTGCCTGCATCTCTCGGATATTATGTCTATAATTCATGAAGATAATTGTTGTTAGGGCTTGAAAAATTAAAAAATTAAGACTGTGTAAGCATTAGACTTGCCGTCTGTGTACATAACTCTCAGAGGAGCTTTTCCCTCTGCTTGTCTCCTCTTGTGGATTTGGAGAATAAATATCTGCAAAGTCTTTGGTAGTGGTGTTAATCCTTCCCTGCTCACTAACTGAGATGAGGGTTTCAGTGCTTTTCTCTGCTCCCCCTTAGAAGTAGGGAGGGATTTTGTGGGACAACATACCAGTCTGTAGTGGGTTAGTGGAGAGGGGCAGTTCCCACAATCACTGTTTTCAGGAGGCTGCTGGGTGTCAGCTTTACCTCCAACTTGTGTTTTTCAGTTACAGTCTCTAATGCTTCTTACTGGGTGAGTATGGGAGTGAACTGGGACTTGTTCTACCTCCAGCTCTCCTGGTCCCACTTCCTGCTTGATCTGTGTGGTTTTATTCTCCAGAAAACAAAGATGATAATGACTTCCCTAGAGAGGGATAAGAGATGTAACGATTTGTAAAACATTGAGACCACAGTACTGACACTGTCTTCGAGTTTGGGCTGGCTCTGAAGTGACTGTGCTGGTTAGTATTCCCTCCCCACGGTCCTGTTTGCAATGTGGACAGCTGGTGACCAGTAGTTAGAGCTTTTAAACTTTGAGAGAAACCTGCGAATGGGAGGGCAGGGGTAGGAAGTTGCTTGATTTCAGGCAAAAAAGTTAATAGCGAAATACTGTAACTATCTCTACAAATTTTGTCCAAGCTTCTTGTGTGTAGAAGCAGAGTCTTGAACATGCAAGAAGAGCTGAAGCCTGACTGTCTGAAGGGGAAGAGGCAACATGAAAGTGAGGAAGGGTGAGATGCATCAAGAGCTTAGCTACTCTCTTGGTCCCAGGGAATGATACCCATAGAGAACTTGTTCTGTTTTCTTGAGTTTTTCTTTTTTTTGAATTCTTGCTTGTTGGAATAATTCAGGTTCCACGTTTCAGTGGACAAACAAGGTCTCTTTGTGCAGGCTAAGTTCCCCTGTGGCAAGGGGACAGATGGACACTGTGATCCCAAAAGAAAGCAGCTGAGTTTTTGGATCAGCCCTTTTGTCCTAGATGCCTGCCTCTAGTTTTCTCGCCTCATCTTAGTACTGTATTTAGGTTTAAGTAACTTTTAGGAGCGAGATGGGTGGATGTCACTGGAGCCTCTTGCCCATTCCAGTGAAGCAAGGCTCTGGATGTAGTGTTAAATTTCTTACTCTGTGCATGACCCCACAGAATGCCTTTTTTGGACTACCAGGAGAAATAATCTATTTGAGGTTTTCTGGGAAAATGGTGCCAATGGGAGCTCTCTTGTGCCAAGTACCACCAGTCTGCCAAAGATCTGCTTTCCTTTCTGCTGCCTTCCTCCTGTCGACTCTTTCTCTCCCAATGCTAGGTCTTCTTTTCAACAAAAAAACATTTCAAACATTGACTCTTTGAGCTGGGCATGGAGAATGGGAATAATGACTGATATAAAAATCCTATTTCACGGTTTATTGTCCAAAAAGGCCTCTGGAAGCTGTCTCTGCTCTGACCACTGTGAATGGAAGCTGAAAACTATGTACATAATGAGAATATTTAGACAGATTAAATTCTTCTCTTGAGACTCGCTTGTCTGTGCAGCATCTTTATTGCTACTCCAAAATTTCACACCTAAGTGTGACTGCAGAGTCTTCAGAGACCACTAGGCCTCTATTAACCTTTGTCTGAATAAATGGTTATCTCGCTTCTTGTTTGTGAATTGCCTTGGAAAATAAAGACTTGCAAAACAAATAAGTGAAGGCAAGCGCAGGAAATTGACTTTTGCTTCTGTCCCATCACTTGCTGCTAATGTTTGCCACCTCTTTGGGACCATAGGAGTCCTGGGAGGTTTAAAAGGTGAGCCTTGCCATGCTGTTCCACACCTTTGAGGGCAAGACCACGCAGGCAAATCAGCTGGAAGAAAGGCATGTGTTAGATGGCCCAGCGACCTTGTTGAAGGCAAGCACTGATTACAGTTAAAGCAGATCGATGGCTTTCTATCTTTGCTTCAGATCCGTCACCATGCTGTCATGTCCTCGACAGCTGAAGTGACTGCCGAGTCCCTTGGCTGTCTCGATGGCAATGCTAAGGACAGGGTCGAGTTCTCTCCACACTGAATTCACACTTCAATGCAGTCGCTTTATTGTGCTTTCTGTAAGGTCAGCTGGGCATCTTCTGTGTAGGCTGCAGGGAGGGGGCGGCGGATTTAAGTTTCAGATCTTTCATGATAACGCTGTCTTCTCTTTCTGTTCCAGTGATGTAGGAATGTGACATGGTAGTCCCTGTTTCTAGAAAGCAGATACTGAGAGAAATAAGAGATTAAATCCTGGGGATCAGCAGCCATTCAGAGTGTCTGATCCAAAATGCATTCATGACCTGGCAAACGGTGCTTCCCTTCTGCACCAGGGCAGCCGTTGTAGCTAAAACCTCTACTCTCTTCTCAGCCCTCCTCTTCTGGCAATTTGGGGCATGGTGTCTTCCCATGATGGAAAGGAAATGGCTTAAATTCTCAGGGGGAGCCGTATGCCTTTCAGAAGAGGCACTGGCACAGGTACTCATGGTAGCCAGGCTCAGTAGTGTGTCAAAGCTACCAGGTGCATCTGTTCTGTCTGAGTCTCTGTTGGTTTTTTAGCTGATTGGGAAAGGGACATGGCATCCGCTTTTGCCGGTTCACAGATGCTGCAGTATCGCAGGCAGCCCAGCGGGTGCAGGCCGAGCGAAGATGGGAGCGCAGATGGTTTAATGGAGATTATCCCAGTTGGAAACGTGCTTGTGCAGTGAATAAAATGAGCGGGCTTGCAGGCGCTTACCGTCCCTCTTCAGGAGGGGACAATGTCACCCCAGCCTGACGCTCTGATCAGAATACCCAGCGACCAGAGCGGGACTGGGCTGCAGCTGCGGGAGGCTGTGCAGGGGGGTAAGGAGGTAGTCTGAGGACACGTACAATTGCTCAGTGCCAGGAGAACTTAATCGGCAAATGCAAAGGCTGAACTGATAAGTGTTGATGTAGATCCTGTCTGCCTCGGTGCGGTGCTGCCTTCCTGACCTTCTTCGGCTGTAGGCTGGAGCACTGTGCTTTGTGCCGCTAGCGTACGTGCTCCGCTTCCCTCCTTGGCATTTCTCCTTCCTGACTGTGCCGCATGTGTGCGCGCACCCCATGCTCTGGGTAGATGTATCTGTGATTTTTATTATCAAAACGGATCTTTCCAGATACACTTGCCTACACTAGGGCAGTTTTACCAGCTTGTTCAGTGCATGAGACTCTTGTAGCCTCTCTGTCCATGGTTGCCTTCTGGCCTCTGTGGGCTTTCTTTGTGTGTTTTTTGTTTTATTTTTTTACCTCCCAGCATTGATATGAGGGCAGCCCTCATGGCAGTACTTGAACATCCATCCATGCTTGATCTAAGCTGTCTTGCCAACTGAGAGCTGGAGAAACAGAGCTGGAGCAGTACTGCAAGCAAAGTGCTTCTTCCAAGGACACCTGGGTTTGCTCTGCTTGTTCCCTTTGCAGCAAGTGCTTTTCCTCTGCCCTGCCTTCCTCAGCTGTGCCCTGCAGCAGCATCCGGTAATAAATGGGTCACAGCTGCTGTCTCCTGGATATTTATTCTTACAGGTCTCAGTGTCTAGAGACCTTGAGAACCGGTGATGGGGAAGGTAGCTGCTTCAGTGGCAGGTGTCTGGAGCAGGGAGGGCTGATTTCACAGCACATCAATCAAAAAGGTTTGGGATGTTTGCTCTGGGCTCCCAGGGTGAGCTGGGGGAAAGTAAGGAAAGCTGATGGAAGTTTACCCTGCTGGTGTGAAGCCATCATCATGTTTAAATAAATTGCTTAAACTGTAGCATTGTTACGTTCCAGGTTACCCCAGCTTACAGTAAGGATGCAGCAGGACTGGGGCACTATTAGCATGTCACCCTGCATATCCTATAAGAAGTGTTTTCATGATAAGACCTTCTTGCCAAAGATATTGCGTTACATTCCTTACCACAAATGCTCTGATGTGTTTTATTATGATACTGATGTAGAAACAGAAACAAATGTACAAAAAAGGCTGCTGCTACTTCTGTGCGTAGATGTAGTTCTGAAAGCCTTCAAAACAGGGAGAAGCCTCTCAAGGGTCCAGAATATTATGCCATTTCTGTATGTACAGGCACCTGAGTTCTGAGCCATTGCTGTGGCAGGAGAGGAATTAGTACTGCGTTAAGCATAAATATCAATAGCTTCAACTGTTTGTTACAGGTGCCTCTGAAATACAACTTTGCTTGGCTAAAAGCCCAGTCTCAGGGGCTGATTGGAGTCTTCTCATGCCTCTCATCTAGTCAGCTTCCAAAAAGTAAGGTCAGTTAAGTTGCTGCTTTGCTCTGAAGTGGTTGAAGAAGGACAGGAGCCAAGTTTGTTTAAAATAAACAGTGTCTGGATGTGGGATGGGAAGGCAGTTCTCAGCGTTTTTTACTGTGAAACTAATAAGGTTGGAATTGGCACACAGCCTTGTTAATATGGCATAAATCCTGCCTCCTTCACCCTGGTCCATTCTTCTTCTGTGGGCTTGTCAATAAATTCTTTCGATTGCTTACTTGTCATATGCCTGTGACAGATAAACTAGCTCTTCTGGAGTTTCCCACACCCCTTGTGTTTCCTAATGCAAAGGGAACTTCAGATAATAACTGGCCTTGTGAATAAGAGGTTTTTCCTGACCTGGCAGGAGGAGAGGCAGACGAGTGCAGTGTTGTGAAAGTGGAATATAAACTTGTTGTACTAGTGACCTAAGAGCTGGGGTTCAGCTTCTGGTGTGTGGTGATTGTTTTTTATTTTTTTTCTTACTTTCCTTGTAACTGATTGCATTTTGAGTAAAAGAAACATCAGCCGGAAGGCAAACTTCTCTGCTGCTAGGGCTGGATAGGAGAGTCAGCCTTTGGTACAATAGTGAAGCAACTGCAAGATTGAAGCAACTAACTTTAAAGGATGAGCTTGTCTCTTTTCACTGGAAAATCAATAGTACAGGGGACTGGAATGTGTTTTCTACACAGAGCTGTCTGTTCACTTCATAATGAGAAGTATTTTTTTTCCTTAAGTGGAGCTTGGGTTACGCTGTCACTTGGACCCTGAGCTTTTCCAAAGGGCCAATCCTTTCCCTCTGCCACCTCCAGCTGGCTGCCAAGGGCTATGTGGAAGGGAAGGCTGCTGTGCCACTGGTTGTATACCTGGCCAGATGTGCTGCAGGTGCTACCAGCCCTTAAGAGAAGCAAGGTGGCTGATGTGACGGGCACAGGCCATTGGTGAGCTCAGATACACTTGTCTTCCCCATAGAAGAATGTCCCGCACGCTTCAGTGCTTGGTTTGGCTTATGTGATGATGGATGGTGGGCATGAACCTTGGAAGCAAGGCAGCTACACAAATTAGGCAAAGAAGTGGCTCTAGATATATGTCTGTTTGCTTTTGTGCACTTCCTGCAGTTCCAGACTCGCCAATGGTGTTTATTGGGCTCGAACTACAGCCACTGCTGCCCAGCAGAGCCACCATGGGAAGGCTGAGAGGCCGTGCTGCTGCTTTTCCTAAATAAAGCTGTCCTTTGGAGTAAGCTCACTTGGGCAGCAAGGCACCAAAGCTGACACTGTTCTCTCTTTATATTGGAGACCAGTCCCTCCCGATCAGGGCAGGTGTCAGAACAAATATCTGTTTGTGATCACCTGCTCACTACACCAAGTTGTAAAGGTTTAAAAAAGGCCTTTTAAAATTCCTTTCTCGGACTAGACTGTTCCAGCGGACTCACAGATCTTTCATTTTTTGGAATCTTGTAGAAAATAAGTCATAAATGCATTTCTGCTGTGCAGTATTATTTTGTGCAGTGGTAGTGACAGCATCCTAGAAACTAGAGTTGGAGAAGACCTGTTAAGTCAGCTAAGCACTCTCCTGGGAGATGCAATACAAGCTTTTTTCTGAACAGCATATTTTCCAGTATTTTGTTCGGTGCTTTAACACCAGTTCTGTTTTTAAACAAAGGTCTGACCTTGCTGCCTGCCGATGTGCATCAGCATTTTCATCGAGTAAGACAGCAGTCTTGATCTCTCCTCCCCCGAAATTATCATTAATTCCTTAATATACAGGTAGAAAGCACCAGGACTGCAGAACTGTGCAGTTATGCCACTCTGAACATTACCAGAGGCTGTGAAGGAAAGAGCTCTGGGTAGACTGGTATCTCTTTATACTCCTAAATAAGTCTGCAACTTCTTAACATCCTCCTAAATTGCGCTTTATGTCTGGGTGAGATCACTGACGCTCTTGTCCAAAAATGTGGATTTTTGGACTACATCAGCAAATCCCGCACGTGGCTCATGCTTCTGTAAGCAGGACTATAAATACAAATAATGCAGCTGGGATTTATCTTGTAAGTTGAAGTCGGTATAATGCTCTCAGGCAGAGCTGATTTCTGAAGCCTGTTGCACCAGTTTGGTGTGCACTGTACAGGGAAGGCAAAGGAGAAGGCTGGGAGCAAGCGGACTCCCCACTAGCCCCGGGCAACAAGGCTTTATCTCTTGCTTTTTTGCTGCTGCAAAGTAGTTACAGACTGTGGGACGTTTCCTTTCCCTTCAGGCAACTCCTGCCTGACACAGTGAACGGGGTAATGCTGTCCCTGAAACTAGATCCTCCAGGCAGCTGAAGAATTGTGTGAAACTCAATTGAGAAGTCTGTAGGGGGAAAAAGTAATGAAGAAAAAGAGTGGCTTAGTGATGGAGGCACCTTTTGTGTTGTGGCAGACAAGGGGTTAGTGGCCTTCAGGAACAGTCATCCTTGCTGAACCCGAGTACCTCCTAACCCTGGCAGTTTGTAGCTTGATATGTTTGCAGGGCCCTCTGTGCGTCCACGTCTCCCTCGCTTTATCCTGTCTAACCCAGGGGCTTTTGTAGTCAATATAAATATTGTTGTAGTTGCCAATACACTGCCAGGAGAGGCCATGAATATGCAGGAATTTTGGGCAGTGTCTGTATAATGATTATGCCTTCACACTTTGTTGGAGGGAACTCATTAATCTCTCCTACCGTACCAAATTAGGGAGGTGGGGGACAACTCCTCAAGGTTACCCAGTGTCAGGAAGGAGGAAGGCTCCTGTTCTGTAGCCTGCGGGAGGTCAAAGCAAGCTGGTGGTGAGGGGTGCAGCCAGACCTGGCTCTGCCACTCCTCTGCTGTCCTTCCAAGTATCACAAACCAACCATTCAGCTCTCCTGCATCTATCCACTTTGCTGCTTTCCTCCTGCTTGTTCAGATGCAATTAGGAGATGCAGAATAAGGGGGAGCCAGGGGTCAAGGAGGCAGTAAAGTGATTACAAGATGCTGCAAATGGCTGTGCCATAAATACTCCAGTGATGAAAAATTAGATGCCAGTCACCTCGGGGTTATTGCTGGTCTCCATCTTTCTCTTGTTGTGAAAAATGATAATGGAAGTGTATTTACCCCAGAGAGTGCAAGCTTGCTGCTGGCTGTGATGCTGCACACCCCAGGTGTGCCAGGGACTGCAATACTTGCACCGAATGACTTTCTGAAAACAATTTGTGACTGGATTTCTTCACTTTAAGAGGAGGAAGAACTGATTTTCCAGGGTGTTCTTTCCAAAGTGGAAAGTTCCTGGTGCTCAGAGATGGGCCAGCTCTAGAAACAGGCTGCAGCCCTGTGTCAAGATGGGGAGAGGAGAGCAGCACCCTCCAGTACTGCCTTGCTGTCTGTGTGCTCCTTCTGTCTTGACCTCCCAGAGCTGCATGGAGAGGCTTATCCTTGGTGTGTTGGATGCCCAGCAAGATCATAGCTTGCAAGGACATCAGCTGGGATAAGTACACTTGTTTGCTGGATGGGCAGTCAAAATCAAAAGCTGGTGCTGGACTTTGAAAATCTCTAGATCATATTCAGATCCACTGAAGTCAGTAGCTTTGGGGATACACGCGCTTCTTTCCATCTCTTGCAGAAGGTCTTCCATTTTGGAAGAAGTGCTGGGAGCACTGTGGCACAGGAACCATGAGAGGCAGCACCCAGCTTCAAGGGTACCGTGGGTGCGGGCGGGTGAAATGCCACTTGCTTCACTGGTGAAAACCAGCCTGGCAGCAGTTGAGGTCTTCGTTCTTGGAGGATACCTCCTCCCTGCCTTAAGGTGCTGGGGAGAAAGGTGGGTGAGGGCTCCCTTAGTGCCAGCAATATGCTTCGTGTGAGTTATGACTATAAACCTCTGCAAGGTGTCCCAAGAGCGGCATGTTAATTACGAGAGCTGCTGTGGCAGCAGATGCCTGCTGTACTCAAAGCATAACTGCCCTTGTTTCTTTATCTATAAATATTCCTTGTGGGATGTCTGGCGTTTGCATCCTCCCTCCGTTGTGACTTCCTGACTCTACAGGGGATCTAGAGGTTGAAATCCCTCCTGCCTCTCAACTTCTTTGAGCAATCCTTGTTCCGTGGCTGGTTTATCTGTTTTCAACCAACTTTAAGAGCTTCATTATTGCTTGTCTGCTGATAACTTGCTGCCTATCAGCATGGCCCCTGCTGCAGCCCTGCCTCCAGCCTTGAGAGACTGTGGATCTTCAGCTTTTTTTTTTTTTTTTTTAGCTCTCTAAAAAGCCTCTTCCTGAACAATCAAGACTCCTTTCATGTATTTATATTTGTACTGTCCACTGCAAGGGGTAAAGCTTTACCAACGAAAGCTTGGATCACCGCCCTCACTGATGTGCCATCTGCCTCTCTAGCTTGAGATATGAGCTCATGCAGGAGAGAAATGTGGCCTTGTCACCTTAGTGAAGGGGAGGAGAGATGGCAGAGGGGGCACCACACTGCACTTGAGACCCTTTTCCCTTAACATCTTTTAGGTGAAAAGCACTGAAGCCCTGGCATGAGTGACTGGAGCCCGCTATTGGGAAGCACAGCAGTTGCCACAACTTGAAGTGGGTGCAGAGCAGCTACCAGAGGCTGCAGGCAGGTGTTAGTGGAGCTGCAGGTTGCTCTGAAATGTTGTAAAGCTCTGCTTTCTATAGCTACGAGTCCCAAACAGGAGTGGGGAAAGCACTTTGCATTTAATATTTCTCTCCAAAGTCATCCCTAAAAATTCCCTGAGGATGTGAATAGGAACACCAATTCGTAAGAAACTACTCTACTGAAGATGATAGGTCTCGTTCAAGATTCCAGCCAGGGATAAAACCTCTGACCTGTGTCAACGCTGGTAAATCAAGTTTTGCTTTTTTTTTTTTTTCCCCCCTAGATATCTCTTTAGACGCACTCTAGAGGAGAGTACCTGAGGTGGAACAAAGCAGCCAGTCCCTGGTCCTCCTAACATCTTGTTTGATCTCCGTACTTGCGCAGTTGGGTTTTGTTGGATTGTTTTGTCTGTCCCTTCTAGTGCTCATCTGGGTTGTGAAATAGCTCTGAGCTCAGGGACATCTTGCAGAAGCAGAACGGGTGTCAGAATTGCTGCTCCTGAGAGCATGTATGAAATGTCTGCTTTTTCCTACCATGCTCAAGGAGACTTTCCTTGTGTCTGAGCACTGAATCAAACAAAGCTTCCTCTGGGAGGTGCTGGTTCAGTAGAGCTCGTTCAGAATGTCTTCCTGTTCGTATCTTGCTTTTGTGTGGGAATGCTGTGTACCCACAGTCCTGTATAAAGCACTCTACTCTCAGCTTTCCAGCCCAGGTCAAAGCCTACCAAGGAGAGTGATCCATTTTGTTAAACCAGTAACTTTCTTTTTAAATGACAGCTTGCTCCCCATTAGAGTACAGTTATTTGCCGAACTCAGTCTTGTGCAAGAGAGGTACTATTGCTCAACAGTTGTGAAATCTAAACATCAATATCTGTAGAGGTGGAGTTGATACTATCCTAAAATAGAGTTTGTCTGAGATGTTGGCACTTTTATCAAGGGGGAAGCAAGAGCTTCCAAGGAAGGAGTTGGTTTGGGGTGAGTTCTGGTTTTGAATGAGGGTGAGGAAGGCTGGGAGGAGGAAGAAAGGAAAAGGAAGGGTGGCTGGGACTTCAGCCCAAAGGGAGATATTTAAGGAGTGAGCTCTACAACACCTCTTTACCCTCTTCATATTAAAATTGAGGGATCCTTGCCTCAATATCTGAGACTTACTAACTTCGCCTTGGTATGATAGCTCTGTGCCACACAAATACATCTGTTCAGAAACTCTCAAACCCTTTTTGCTCTGCTCCTGGTGTATTTGCTGCATTTAACAAGGTTAATCTTCATGGTCTCACTTTGTTCAGGTAAATACCCTGCTTCTACTCAACCTATCTGAAAGTTTCCAGGCTCTGAATCAACAAGAAACAGTAGCTACTGTTTTTAATTCACTACTCAGCAAGCACCAAAGACAGATGCAATTCTTACAGATGAGTTTGTGGAGCATGAAAACAAGCAAGTTCTGATGACAGTTATGAATGAAGCTGGCTTTCAGATGGCCCTCTTGCAAATATATGCAGGCACTAGCCATAATGCTGTAACTACTGCATCTAATACATAAATCAACTACGTTTGGGATGTTAATTGTGCTTCCTGAGCCGTATTGGCTTTTTCTGTAAAAGCTGCATGCCGGGAAGCAGATGAAAGCTATTGAACTGTACTGGTTCAGAGTGATGGATGGACCCTTCAGGTCAATAAAGAACCTATTTGGTCAATACAGCCCTCTGACTGGCTTAAAACATGTTTGTGTGGTCTGAAAGACTCTTGGCATTAGCTGGCCATCACTTAGTGGTTGAGAGCTCTCTTGGTGGTCCTCTTGGCTGAAACTAAGCTGATAAAACCAGCCAGATGTCCTATTAACGCTTGATCTTTCTTTTGCCCCCCCCCTTTTTTTTTAAGATAAGCCAATAAACAAGGTTACGTAACCAAGTTTTAACATAAGAGCTTTAATAAAATATACTTTTAGAAATATATAAATATATATTCCAGGCAATGGTAAGCCCTAGCTAGTTTCCCCTGTGGCAAGAAGAGTTGACCAGCCTGCTTTTTGCTTTGAAATACTAAGAGCTGACGGGTGCAGAGGCTGGGAAAGTGGTGTCAGCTGAGTTGCCAGCTCAGAGAACCTCCCAAACCTTGGTGCCTGTGCTATTGCGGCTTGGCTTGGTGGGAGGAATGGATTGGAAGACCCTCCCAGGGGTTGCGCAAGCTGGTGTGCTGCTCGTGGTTCCTACTAGCCTGCAGGGAAGAGTGTAATTCGGGGAGACAAGCTGCTGTTCTTTCCTCTACGCTTGCTGGCTTCTAATTTTCTAACTGGAAGTGTCAGTAAAAGCAAGAAAAACACTGTTTTTTCAGTCAGTAATATGCTGGATCTTTATGCTGGTTTTAAGCATGAGAACGGAAGGAGAAATACAGAATTCTGTGTCTGTTGCATTTATTTGCTGTGCGTGGGTTCCCTGTACCCTCTGTAGCAAGCCTGGTGACTTGTCTGGCCTTCCTGTTTAATGAAGGAGCTTGGAGAGAAATTAGGGAACCACTTTTAATAGCCAGTCCTGTGCAAAAACACAGTAAAGGTTTCTCTCTGCCATCATGTGAATACAAACAGCATTTAATAGATCTGATCCTCCTAGCTAAAGGGAGGATTCCCTTACCTTAAGTTTAGCAATGAATCGGCCACGTATGCCTGCTTGTTTCTAATAGGAAACCACTAGTAGAAAAATCTTAAGTAGGCTGTGCTCGTTCTGTATTGGGCTAATTTGCTTGAAGCTTAGGAAGAGAATGATAAACTCTTAGAAAACATCTTAGCTAGCTCAAGAGGTGAACTGGAAAACTTGGGAGAGCCTTTTGATGTGCCGGAACGCTGCGTATTTGATTTCTGGCAGGGCTGACTGGTGCAGTTTTCTACGTAGGTTTTAGATTGTTTGAATTACATGTGTAATGAAGCACTTTGTAAATTATATCCCTCTGGGGGAGACTTGAGCTTGGAAAACATGAGGTGGAAAGATTGGGTATATGTCTGAGGTGCTTATTTGGGCTTACTTTTTCCTTAGGGAGAAGTTATGAAACTAACTTAATGGGTCGGAAG
>NW_009636272.1:25620-38510 GCF_000690535.1 Cariama cristata
TCTGGCACAGGAAGGCAGAGAAAGTAGACATCTTCCTTCTAAGCACCGTGGTCTCTTCTCATCCTTGTGAGGATGTGTTTTTAAATAGGCCACCTGGGCTTGGGACTCTTCTGAGGGTTGATGATGAGGTTGGCTCTAATCCAGGGGCTGAGTCCTTGCCCATTGTGTCCTGGCTATTGGTGGGGAACCGGCCCCTCTTTCCTGACCTATGCTCAATCCTGTAGAGCTGTACACAATTTCATTTCAAAATGATGTTAATCTGGCTGTTTAATGTCCTCTTCTGCCCTCCCTCTCTCCTCTCAAGCAGTCCAGTGTGTGCTGTGGCTTCCCTTCCTAAAAGTGGTTGGCACAAATCCCTGCAAAGCAGGGCAACCTCATCTCATTGCAGGCCTTAGCACTGTTTGTATTGATCTGTGGCTATCCATCTTGAATCACTAATGGGCATCAAGTGGAAAAGGTAATACATTTCTATTGCACTTGAATTCATCTCTCACTTGGTTCCTTTGGACCAGCTCCAGGATTTTGTTAAGAACAGAAGACGCTCATCATCTTAAAGGATGGGAGGGGAATCTGACCATTCAGGCACAACAGCTGGTATCTCTTCCCCATGAGTTGAGCAGTAAAGCCCACAGAGGAGGAGGAGGAGAAGAGCTGAGAGAGTCACTCAATGGATTTAAGATGCCTTGAGCACTGAAGAATAACTGCAGAACGTAGAGTGTAACATCCAGAAGGATTCTTTCTGCTTCATTAGCAGATGTTGGGGAGCACATGAGACCCAGGTTCCTCCGACACCTAATGATGCTTTTGATGCTTTTCAGCAACTGAGCCCCAAATCCACCTTAACACAGCTCTTTCCTCGGTGCTTAAGATAAATCTAGGTTTCAGACCCAGCTGCTTCAGTGCTCAGTGATCTTGTGTCAATCCTTGCCATGGTTTGAGGTCCTGTTTTGCCAATTGGTTCTGGTGCATTCTAATTTGCAGAAGACACCTGTTCCTTAATTATCTCCATCCTTCGTCTGTCTCTTTTTGTTTCAGCTCTTTCTGACTCATGAGCTATTAACATGATTTGAAGGGAGGCTGTGTTGAGCAGTGTGTGTATGTTGGGAGAGGAGGTTGAAAGAGATTAGTCACAAACTCCAGAATAATTTCCAGTGAGAGAGTCGGTGTCTACTTTGGTTTGCTCTGCGTCTTTGACCTGCACCACTCTTCAGACTAAAGTTTATTTGGTCCTTTGGGGTTTGTGCACTATCCTAGGACGGAGTAGCAGTCTGTAGAGGGCAGGAGAGGGTGGCAGGAGAGTGGAGTTAAGTTCCTGATTAGAAGAAAGGAACAAGATTGAGAAGAGTAAAAAAAAAGACTTGTAACTGGCTGGCTTGCTTCTATGTTAAAACTGGAAGTGTCTTAACTGTTAAGGCTGTTTTAGCTCTTAATCTTCCAGTTATGCCTCTGTTGTTGTGTTCTGTCTGATTTCAGTGTTACCTCCAAGCATCCTCAATTGTTGCAGAGAATTTGAATTCTCTGCATACCTTCTGTTTGGTTTGTTGTGGGGTTTTGTTTGTTTGTTTGGGTTTTTTTTTTTTGCAAGCAGAAAAAACAAGACTTGGTATAAATGATGGCCTCAGATCAGAGTATGTCTTCACCATGTGACGTGTGAAACCAAGGGTTCTCTCCTCTGATCCCCTTCTGGGTTTACTTTGGTTGTCTGAGAAATACTTGTGATGCGAGGCATTGCCAATTTGCCTTGCAGATATTCTGAAGCTGTCTCAGAAAAGGTTTCTTGGGGTTGTACTAGTCTTAAAATAGCTTGGTTTCTGTTCTGTCACTGACTCTGTTGGGGTCAACAGAGACCTTGAGGCTCCGCAGCCTGCCCCTTTGAGTCCTGGTTCTTCCCTTCAGGTGACACCTCTTTTTGAACTGCTTTAAGAAGTCATGGAAAAGAGCAATGTGTAAATATTAATGTTGAATATTTATCTTTAAAAATCCCTTTGGGGTGCTCCACAAATCTGTACGGTGTGTGCTGTGGCTTTCTACATAACTGCTTGCTTACAGCTTTTGGACCTGTTAATATATCGCTAGCCCATGCCATCCCATGGATGACAGGCATGGCTCTCTTTTGTAACACCCATTTTGTCTCCCTGTCACATGTAGCTTCTCTCAGTTCATGTTTAGACCTCAGTCAAGGTCTGTTGTCTTCCTGCAGTAAAGCCTTTTCTGTCTCAAGTAGGTAGGGCTCGAGTGCCGCTCGGTGCCGGGGCAGAGGTGATGGTGCTGCACAGGACACCGCTCCTCTGGGCACAGGCTGACGGCATGGTTGTCTTGTGTGCCCTAGGAGAGTGCTAGAAGAAACTTGCATGGGAAGCTGTGTAGTCCTAATTTCCAACTTTGTTGGACATAGTTTGCGACCCAGCTGAAAGAAATGTAACAGACTGGTACTGCAGCATACTCCAGTTTATTTTGCTAAGAAACACTGATCTCTTAATGTACCTCAGAGAGGGCAGTGAAGAAAGATCTGTCTTCATTGACAGTACCTTTAATTTCCACAGTGAATGAAGTTCTTTCTTGTGAGTATCTCTGATTATTTTGTTTGTTCCTCACTTTGCACAGGTTGTCAGCTTCCAGGTCAACAGCTTAACTTATGCTACAGCTTCCTGCTGTAAAACAAGCAACTTGAAGCGTGGGAAAAAAACGTTCCAGGCAGACCTGGCTCCATTGTTCTTGAGCCCAGGACACCCCAAAGCTACCCCATCAATGTTAATGCAAGCGGACTGGTCACGGCTATTGCTATTCAGAACTAAACTGAGCATGTACCCGGACAAAGAGGCCACAGTTTAATATTTAATATTCCATAAGACTGCACTGAGAGCTTTTACTGAAATGTGTCAGTAAAGGAGTGCTGTAGCAGTGATAGCAAGCGGCTGAGAGCCAAGAGGATCCTGTGTTCTACTTCTGCCGGAGGCATGTTCTCTGATACCAAGCAGCTTGCTTGACCCCCTGTGTCTCAGCCAACATAGCTGTAAAATTAAGCAACAAAGAAAGCTCCCTGACAAACAGACGTGTCTGGGGGTGAACTTTCGAGGCGAGCTTTGCTTTACTGATAAATTCGTCTTACTAGCAGAATTTCTGGCTTTTAACCTAATGCGTGTTTTTGTTGTCCTTCCAGGCAGCATTCACTCTCCTCCTGGGTCCTTTCACCTTCTTCAATGTGCAGAAGACCAAGTATCTTCAAATCGTAACATCCCTCATGAGATGGATAGGTGAGTCTTGGCAGAGTCTTGACCACCTTTTTACCATAGATAGAACCTGAGTTATGCTACTGATGCATCTCTTTGGCAAGATACTCTAGTTTGGAAGCAAGTGCTTGTCAAAACCACCTGTTTGAGGAGGATTGTCCAGACCTGATAAATCTTTGAGGAAAAGGATTTTTGTTCTAGGATGAAATTTCTGATTGAAAACAATTTGTTTTGTTTTAATCAGATGTGAGCTGGTAGATGAAGTTTTAATCTCGTTTGTGTGAGAGGCAGAAGGGATTTGGAAGAGTCTCCTGTGGGGGGGCTAACCATGATACCCACCAGTTGCTGTTCAGCAGTTTCTCGTTCGCTCAGCATGTGTACAACAGACTTGGAACAATCTTTGTTTTGATCTGAGAACAAAAGGTACTTCTGTCAGACTTTCCACCCTTAGTTTTATCATCTGTTTGCATTTCTTGTTCCTGGGCCTTGCTTTAGTGTAGGGTATGCTGCATTGGAAATCCCCAAACCAATGCGTGCTGTCCTTGGGAAGCCCTGCTCACGTGAGTTCTCTCCAAAATCTTATTGCCAAGAACTTCTGGGAAGTCAGATAATTCCCTTAAGGGAAATAAGACATCACTACCTTTTCCTTTCTTTTCTTTTTTTTTTTTTTTCCAGTGCTTTTGTCATCCAAAGATGCAGCTGCCTTGCATCTGGCTTTTATGTGTACGTGTCCTTAAAGGCTGAGAGGGGTGTGTGTGCTATGGAGGCTTATGTTGAAGTTTGTCTTGTTTTGTGTAACCTAGACAGAGTGACTGATATTCAGGGCTAACAGAGAGGGTGTTACAGCATCAGCAGCGTTTCTGCAGGTTAACAGTCTCCTAGTTCATGAGTCCAAACCATTCAAGCACAGAATTAGCTCTGTTTATGCCTATCACTGACCTGGAATAGGAAGAAAAGCTGTTTCTCAGACTATTTCCCACTGCACACGTACACTTGACCTGACTTCAGTTGGGTATCGTCCCTTTTCTGTGAGCTCAAAGGCCTGCGATCCTGTTTGGAAGTGGCTGGCAGTCACTGCAGAGGAATAGAGATCCTCTGTTCTAGAAAACATCTGAGATGGGGTTAAGCAGTTGTCACCCAGGAAAATGAGGTTGGATTTTAAGCCCTCAAGTCTCAGATGCTGAACAGCTTGAGTTAACAAATCCTGACCTCAGATGGTGTGAAAATCCTGAATGTCTGTTTTTCCCTTTTGTTGTCTGAGCACATGAAAGGCTTGAAAGCCCCTATGTTCTTCAGAGAAAGAGGTTATCTCATTAAGGGATATTAAAGGAAGTTTGGGGGCGTGGGTTGTTTTTTTTTTAAAAGAAAGAGTAATCTCTGCTCAACTCACTGGCCTGTTTCCAATCACCCTGCCTCCTCTTTCCTGGTAAAGACATCAGTCAGGCCTCATCCTGTCTCTGTGACAGCCTGACGCCTGCCTGATCTGCCATTGGTTTCCCTTTAGCTGGCTCCTTCCAGTACGAGGATTGTAAACCTTGGCGTAAAGGCAGAACAGTTTCTCCTTTTCATGGCTTGATGGAGAGGGACAAAGGCAGCGTTTGGAGAAGTGTAGGGGAAATTCATGCTTTAGCCTGATTGATTCCTGCGTCAGCACGCTGGGGAACAGCTGCCCCAGATAATGATATTTAATGACCCTGACAGCACCTCAGTGGCTACTTAGAGCAACAGATTCCGTATGTGTACAATGAGGGATAGATTTATTAGGAAAGACTATTTATCAAACAGCCATGTCATGCAGGGACCAGAGAAAAGCTCTTGCTGCAGATTCTGGGATAAGGATGGATCCCATACTGCTGAGATTTATCAAGTTGGCTTCTCTCATGTCCTCACATCACTGCTGTCCTCTCCTCCAAAAGCAGGGCTGTGAGTTAAACATGGATTGGTCTTTTGTTGGTTCTTAGAGAGCTTAGATCCTAAAGAATGGTCTTGGTGTTTTGTGGTCTCCTGAACTTTTCCTGCCTGAATGCCAATGGCCAGATGTGGAGACTCTGTCCTGCTATAATCTGTGCCTTTTCTTCGTCTTCCTTTAGTTGGTTTTAGCCCTGTGATGCTGAAGGTGGTTCTCCTTCTGCGAAGCACTCTGAGCAGCAAAGCTGAACGCTGGAGCTCCCAGCCTACCTGTTTGTTGTGCTGGGTACAAACTTCCCACACGGACAGTGGCTTATTCAGCTTATCTGTGCCTGCTGGCCTAGTGTGGATAGGAAGCTGACCCATGCTTTGCATCATGATTTGAAAAAATCAAGCCTACATGAGCTGGGAGGTCAGTTCAGGCTTTGCTACATGCCTTCTGCAGGACCCGCTGTACACCCTTTTCCCCAGCCGGGTGAAAAGCCCCTGGATTTTGGAGCAGCAGTGGTTGATGTAAAGCTGCACTGCCCCAGGTGGACTGGCGATTCAGATGACAGTGGCTGAGAGGATGGTTCTTGGCAGCAGGGAGAGCTAGCTGTGTGTGAAGGTCATTTCTGCTGGTGTTTGTAACAGTGTCAGCCTTGCCTTTGAAAGTTGCTTTCCCTCTTTCTCCCGATGTAAGTGATAATCAAATGTCACTAGCCTCTTTCCAGAGCCTTGTGCTCATCGCAAGCAGCACATCAGCTAACAAAGCCTACAGCAGTCTCTTTCCACACCTCGTGGACAAGAAAAATTTCATTCTGTCTCTGAAAAATACAGTTTTAAACACTGGGATGTGAACTGGAAATTAAAAATGGGCCAGTTCAAAGAACATGGAGATGCAGCAGGGATCAGCCCTTCATCTGGCTATGTTTTTCCTCCCTGGCTAAGGGACTAGCCAGGATAGACACCTCTGAAGTCTCTAAAAGGAGAAAGTTGAAGGAGGAGCTTGAAAGCCCAAGTGCCATGCTGCTAGAGAGCCCGGACAGATGGGGTCTCGTTGGCTGGGGCTGCTGAACTTGGAGAGCTCATCTGGAAACTAGGCTGGCACAGTGAGATGTTTCCCTGTCAGGACTGATAGGAGCACAGAGGGTGGATCTGTGTCTCCTGGTGGAGTGGGGCTGATGGTAGAGGGAGGGCCTCCAGAGGCATGGAGCTGTTGGCAGTCTTCTGAAGAGTAGCAGCTTACACACTTGGCTGCAAAACTGATTGCCACCTCACGTGGGTGAAGGCCAATGGTTAAACACAGTGCAGCAGTCGGTGCTTGAACTACTGGCCTTATCTGTGCTTAGAGATCACTGCTCTCTGGGAGCTGGCGAGTGTGTAAGGGTTTGCCTACACAAGCTCTCATCCCTTTCCCAACTGTAAAAGCTCCTCAGGCTGCTTTCTCAGCCCTCTCCTGCTTGAGCCTGAACTGCCTTGGGAGACTGAGCACAGGCACCCTAAGGGGTGCGACAGGGAGTCTGTCTGCTGGGCTTCCCTGGAGAAAGGGCTAGTTGGGAAAAATCGCTTGTTTTAAATCCCGGTAATGGTGCTTATGGTTAAGCCTTGATTTGACTTAGGGATAAAACCTTGTTGGCTCACCCAGCTCTTGAGCAATGCTATTAAGACCAGAGACAGGGCCCGGACTGGTTGACCAGGTAAGTACAAATTGTCCTGTTGGGGTGAGAAGCATTCCTTCCCCAAACTGTAATTCCTTTCTTCCTTTCAGCTCCCTTCCACCTCAACCTCGCAAAAGCGTAGAGCTGTTATTAGCCCAAGTCCTTTACCAGTTTCGGAGCCTGTTTCCAGGTCCCTTACAAGGTTCTTGGAACAGGGCGTCTCCTGCAGAAGGCTAAACCAACTAAGCCATCAATAAATGAGAGCTGTTGGTATTTTCAATTCTGCTGTTTGGACCTCAGGCTCTTTTTTCCTGGAGGGTTTAAATCTGTGGTGGCAATGGATTGCTCCCTAAAGAAACTT
Organism: Cariama cristata; assembly: GCF_000690535.1. Classification (NCBI taxonomy): domain Eukaryota; kingdom Metazoa; phylum Chordata; class Aves; order Cariamiformes; family Cariamidae; genus Cariama; species Cariama cristata. The sequence continues at coordinate 32,760 of NW_009636272.1, forward strand.
GAATATCTGGCTGTTTGTTTTTTCCCGTCCTTTCTGCAATCCTGATCAAGTAGGTGGTGTTAGGGGTGAGCTGCTGGAGGGCATGGCACAGCAAAAGGGACTGAGTCAGGCAAGTCAGATGCACTTCTCAAAGCAGAGGGGACACAGCTTGCTGGGGCACAGCCCTACCTCTTTATTATTGGATAATATTGGATAATAACTGTCTAGCAGCGTCATGGGAAAGGATATGGATTAGGAAAGATAACAAAAGGACAAGGCTTGGTGGAGCTCAGCAGCAAACATTGGGCTATTGTGTATTAAGCAGCTAACCCGATTAATTGCAGCCTGTTACAGCCTGAGATGTCCAGCTCTATAGGTGAGGACTGCAGGCTTTAAGGACATTGGTAGCACGATTATCGCTGCTGTTATTGAATAGTCTCTGGCAAATGTTCCCAGACAGCTCCCATGTGGGACATTTGCTCTATGTGCTGCTCTTGATGCTGTATTGTAGTTATTAGAAAGTATTGTATTTTAATAAAGAGACATTTTATAGAGGAATAAACTTCTGGGTTTGGTTGCTGCAGGCTCGGTTCTCTCTCTGTGTAGCACAGTCGGATCATACCACATCTATTCAAGTAACTGCAGCCCTCGAGGCAGAACATTCCCAATCCTGCCCCTATGATCTCACAATTATATGCCCAGAAATAAAATCTCTCCTCTAGCTCTTTCCCCTGGCTAGTAAGATGGAGGTGAAAAAGGACAAGAATAGCCAGGAAGTCTGCATTAAGTTTTTTTTTCTCTATCCTGTCCCCTTCCAGGATACTTGGTAGAAAACTTCTAGGGAGGAAACTAGGAAACGGCTCTCCTGAGCATGCTGGTGAGGCTGACTTTCCATATCTACTAATTTCTCTGATAGTTCTGCTCTCTCCACCTGAATCCTCCTCCTTACAGGACTCCGCAGGACTCCTCTGCAGAGCACTGGTCTCAGACCATCTCACTTTGTGAGCAGGTTTCAGCTGCTGTAGTAACTGTCACTGCTGTCCTTAGCAGCCTTAACCAGCCACGCTGGAGTTGATTCAGTGCAGAAACCCAGAGTCACTCTGCTACGTCCTTTCAGCTGCAGAGACTGAGAATTATAGAGGAGGCTGTTATAGGAGGGGGTGACAATTATTTGAAGCCCTGCGTTTCCAGTCTCCTGCAGAGAGATTAGTCTGCCAGTGTCCACAGTCCTCAAGGTGGCCTCTTTTCTGCATCAGAAATGGAGCTTTCTGCAAACAGCTTGAGGAGGGACCAGTTTGATCGCTGCCCCTTTCCTTTCACAGAGCAGGGCATATGGGAGTGGCAGGGAAGAGGGAATTGGACTGTAAATCAGGACACTGTTGCATGTTCATTCTGACAAGCTTCTTCAAGAAAGTTACTTCATGTTCTTGCATCCCTTTTGGAGCAGAGAAAGCTGCTGCCAGAGCCCAGGGTAAATAATTCACTAAGAGAAGTGAATATATTTATGAAGAGTTAGTTAAAAGGCTGTGCTTCTGTCATGCCTGCTTTCAGAGTTGTCAGTTGAGGAGCTCATTTCAGTGCTGTTTGTGGGGGGCAGTGGGGTGAAGCAGTGCCTGTGAGTGAAAGAGCCTTGTTAGCTTCAGATGCAGATGGAGAGTGATGTGCAGCGCTGGATGGGACCGCTGAGGTACTGCCTGAGGAGCTGATGTTCCTGAAAAGAGCACTTTATCCAGGCAGTAGGAGACAAACTGATGGGTCTGAGCGCTGGAGAAGGGGAGCTGGAAATGTAAGGACGCATTCAGCCCTGCAAAAGGGTCCAGATGATGGTGCTCACATGGGTTTTCAGACTGAGTGTGTGGCATGCAGAGCTGCACTCTGTTCAGAGTGCGTATTCTTGGATCAAGATGATAAAAACTTTGCTGGGTAGGGCCCAAAGCAGGATGGGGAAGGTGTAGCTAAGGCTGCAGAGCACCGGGATTTCATGGAACACAGTGTTTTCCAAAGCGTGCACAGCCCTAGCCCAGGCTCATGGTGACACCAAAGTGTCTTGTTATTCCCTTCTCACAGAAGAGTAAATTCTCAAATGGAGAGAGAAGTGACTGTCAAAGCTAATAGACCAAGTCAACAGCAGAGCTCAGAGCAGAGTCCTGGTTGCAGAGGCTTTATGGGGCTTCTGCCAAAGGTGACCGGAGGAGAGAGGACAATAAACTACACGGGTAATTTTCCACCAGAAGCAAACAAGCCTCGCTGGCTGCTCTTTCCTTCCCATATGTTGAGATAAAGCATCCGTGATAAACACCAGAGTGCAGAGCCGTTTTTCTCCCTGTGAACTGTTGCTGGTGTGCAGATGTCTGTGGAGACCAGCTGATGTGGGCTGAGAGGGGACAGCTCCACCAGTTTCACAGCAGGAGTTGTTACCACGCTAGAAGAGGCTGCTTGTAAATCTTGGTTATTGTATAGCAAACCCTGCCCCAGATGATGAAGAAAAGCAGGGAAATTATGCCTTTACAGCAGAGAAGCCCTGCTGAAGAACCACTTTTGACAGCCTAAAAGTCCTGGTGATACTTTTTAATAAAGTTTCCCTTGGTGAACGAAACGGGCTCTGCCTGGCCCAAGGCCAGGGCAGCAGTAGTGTCTGAGATGGTTGCAGCAGGAGCTAGCCAAACCTGGCAGAGTGAGTGAGATGGCAGGGGGAGCGGAGGTGCCCAAGAGGCTTTTTCTTGCCTTCCTGCTAAGCTGCATCACACTTCTGTGACCTTACTGTGCCCAACGTGTGGCTATGCTTCCCCTGCTGTATGAGCAACGGTCCCCTGCCATGTAGACCCTGCCTTAGGCTTTGGGTCAGGGAGGGTAACAATGTCCCTGCAAGTCCCTGCTTTCTGTTAGAGGAAGAAGCCACACTGATGTCCCACAACTTTTGCTCATACCTTTCTTCTGGGAGGTAATTTCCTTCCTCTTCTCCTTCTGACATCTCTCTCCAGAGAATTGCTGTCTTCTACAAACATATCCATCTTGCTTCCTCAAGTCTCTGCACTCATAAATCCTTCATCTTCCTAGAGATGGTGTTTTAGGCTCTGTCATTGCCAAATCTGATCCTTAACTACTCCAGCTTCCACATCTGATGGAGCAAACTTGGTTTTCATGTTACCTCTGTACCGTCATTTCATATAGAAACCTCCTCTGAAGGTTGGAGAAATTTATCAGTTGCTGCTCTGGAGTTTACAGAGAGCTGGAGGTCATGAACAAGTGACAGGATATAGCTTCTGCAGGAGAAACTGGGTAAATGAGTTTTAAATTTAAGAATCAATGTCTTAATTTCAGATACTTTGTTCTGCCAGAATGGTGCACTCCAGTCACGCTTTAATACTTCAAATATCACAGCATCCATAATTTCTGGCAGTTCCAGAGTTGCAGTGGGCTCTTAAACTTGCCCAAAACACTGATGGAAGGCAGCTGGCTCTGTGAGAGGGCACCAGCATCCTAGAAAGACATCAGTAGTGAAGTAGACAACCCAAGCATTGGGTAGGGATGTAGAAGGTAGGAATGTCTTGACATGATGCTGTGCTGTTCAGTACGTACAGAGCAGATGCTCTTGCTTTTATGCCCTCTCTCCTGAAAGAGCTACCTAACGTTATACTAAATGAGATCTGTTCCTCTGTTTAAGAGTGGTCTGCTGTGTTTTGGCTTGATGAAGGATCAGGATCAAGGTTAAGGTGGGGAGAGATCTTCCTCCTTCCAAAGAGAGTGTGCTCAGGAAGCTCCTGAAAATGTCCTCCTCTTGGAATCCATCATGCCACCTAACATATGAAAATGGAAGCAAGTGGCACACGTTGTGAAAGGGTGATTCGTTATCATTATTTCCTCGCATATTGATTCTCCACTTTGACAAGAAAGCTCTGTCACACCATCAGCCGGCAGTGACGGATGGCCCTGCCGCAAACGTGTCAGCAGCACAACGCGATGCCTGCTTCAACAAATGGCTGTGGGTGGGGGTAGGGGAGCAGCCACGCGTGGGCCCTTCCACTGATAGCAGGGCAGTGTGGCTGCATGCCACTGCCTCTCTGCATCCCTGGAAGGGATGGCAGGCAGGTTACGGTGATGTTCTCACCAGGCTTTCCTTGTGGAAGGAGGAGTGAGAGTAGGGACAGAGCTGGAGAAGATGTAACTGGAGCTATGGTGAACGGGTGTGCAAGATTGTTCTTCCTCTGTCTTTATCTTTCTGACTCTTATATGTAACCTTGTTCTGTAACTTGTCTGTTCTGTCCTTGTCGTGTAACCTTAGTTCTTTTCCCCCAGTAAGTCTTTTACTTATCCCTACTTTGTGGCTGTCTGCCCCCATGCTTTCTAGAGCCACTAAAACCGTCCTTGTTTTAACTGGGACTCATGCTTTGAAGGTTGAAGTTCGCTGTTGAACCTGGGAGGCAACATCTGTCTTTGGCCCTCCTTCCTGCTATCTCAGAGAGGTTATCCAACACTACAGTTCTGCAGAACCTCGCTTCTTAGCTTGCTTCCCCCTTGCCAAGCCACCTCTTTCTGAATTACATGACAGAGCATCTCTTTCCTCCCTGTTTCCCAGCATGGCTCAGTTCAGGATCTTCTCCGTTATTTTCCACATGCCAACAGAGAGACAGAAGTGGGGCACCAGGTGAAACATCTCAAAAAGCATAGTGTCTTGCCAGGGCTGCAAGGGAGGGTTAAGCCAGAAACCCGTTTTGAGCATCAGTTCTTCCAGGAACCTACCATGATGGGGGAAAAAAAACATGGTTTAGCCTTAGATTTTTTTTTTTTTCTGCAGTAGCCTTTCTGCAGAGAGGTGAAGCTCATGTACAAAACAGCATTTTTAATTTACAAAGGTGTTTGCTCTGTGCAAAACAATCCTTAAACTTATAATGGCTAAATTATCTCTCCTGCTTCTCTGCAGCTCTGTTACGCTTTTTATCAAAGTTTGCAAAAACTTTTGCAAAGTGTTTCCCAAAGTGTTCTTATTTGGATGTGTGCTCACCCATATTCATCCTTCTTCTACCTGCAAGAACCATAGCAGAGCTGCCCTATCTCTGAATCAACATCTCCTGAGTCGAGCTGGACAGGCAGCAATAGCTGCCTGCAAGGTCTGCTTTCTCTGAGAAAGGCCAGTGCTTGCTCCTTAAAGAGTGCGAGGAGGGCTCTGTAGGGGAGGCAGTTGGACAGTTGTGATGAGACTCATCACAGTTTTTCCTTTATGGCATACCCCCTCTTTATTTTTTTTTTTCCCCCACAGCCTCACTTACACCCTTCAGTAAAAATGATGCTCAAACATCTAGAGGAGAGAAGATGAGACAAGAAGTGTCCTCTGTACCTTGCTGACTGCCAAGCCTATCTATGGTGTGTGGGTTTGGAGTGGGTTTGACACTGTTGAAAAATCAGGACAAACAAAACCTTCAATTGCTTTTTAAGCACTTGTATAAAACAAGGTTTAAAACAAAGTTTTCATCTATCCTACTAACAATCTATGGTAGCATTGCTGTCCACCTCGCTTTCTGGCTCAGGGTGCTGTTGGTCATGGTATCTGAAGGTGTTTCATCCCTGGAGCATGTTGCTTATATCCTTGTCTTGCCTGTAGAGGAACAAATAGAGGATTTTTTTACAAACCCATGTCTGACTTCACCAGGGTCCTTGTGGTGAAGGAACACTGTTGGACAGTTGATGTGGTAACTATAGGTGACTTGAAATAGTGTAGTGTGACTCTGCCTTCAGCCTGCTGTCCCAGGGAGGGAAAGATGTGGGCAGGCGGTT
>NW_009636272.1:38541-47112 GCF_000690535.1 Cariama cristata
CCTGTGCTGCCTCTTGTCTGCTCAGAGCTGCCTGTCAGTCAGAGTCTGTCATTTTCTTTTCATCTTGATTTATCATCCAGCATAACTAGGTTTCAGAGTTTCATTTTTCGGCTTGCCTCCTCCCAGGGACAGACACATAAATCTGGCATGCAGATGTTTTAGCTCTCCAGTTCCAGGAGTGAGAGACTCTTCTGCCGCAGGGAGTGAGAGAAAATACAACCATTGGGGTAGGGCTGCTGTTGTCTTCTCTGGGGCTGGAATTGTGCAGGGGAGGTTTCCATTTTACCCAGCACCACCTCGCTCAGGGATTGCATCTTCAGAGCACCAGTGCTAGGGCAGGGGGAGCACAGCTTGCCTTGTTGGAAACAGTACTAGTTTAGGTCTTAGTATTGGATCATCACTCCTTTTAACTTTAATACATTTAATTTCTGAAAGAAGTAGTTAAGGAAAAACAAAGGTAATGAATTATAGCTGCTTAAGCCAAAGACTTCTATCTATCATTTAGGGAATCCACAGGAATTCTGTTCCTTCAGTGCTCCCTGTCAGAAAAGCACATGTTGGGGTAGAGGAGAGCCTGTGGGTCTCTAACTCGAGAGATGCTCAGGGCATCCTTTCTTCCTTGTAGCCTGTGCAGCCCTGGGGAGTGCAGCCAATGTCACATCCCCTGGAACACAGCTCTTCCCAGCTATCTTGCTGTAGCAGATATGGCTGGGAAGCCTCTTTCCTCTGGGAAGCAAGGGGGGAGGCACAACAACCGTACCTGTGTTCACAGTGCCCTTCACTTGCTGGCTTGAGTGAAGGCAAGGGGAATTGCACACCCCCAGAGTAATGAGCTGTTGCTTTCCATAGCCCTCTGTGACTGCTCCTGGGGAAGTAAATAGAGCCCAACACTCGCAAAGTGGCCTGGCCCTCATGGTGCTGTGAAGGAATGATCTGCTGTCATCAGTCCCGTGTTCGTGGAGAGCCGTTAGACTTGCCTTGTCACCAGGAAACAGTTGGAAGCGTGAGATGAAATGCGATGTGTGGCTTGGTAAGAGCCTGGCACAAAGCTGGTGTTTGCCACAGGAGGAAAAGGAGGATTGCTGTGAGAGGAGAAACTGGGTTTTGGAGAGTGCTCGGGTGCACGAGAGGCAGTGCTTAGTTAAGGTTAGCCTGGTCTTGCTGGGGACAGAAGAGGCAACGTTCGCTGACTGGTCTGTAACTATCTTTCCTAGTCCCATCCCTGGCAGGGTTTCCCACCTCCAGCCGCCTGTGTCAGGCAGTGCAGTACTGGGCACAGAGCAAGCCAGTGTCCTTGTCACCCCTCCGCGAGCCTGTCGGGCTCACAGCGCTGGTGGCCAGCCTCCTATGGGCTTGGCCACAGGACTGTGCGCTGCTCTGTTTAATTCCTCTGTATTTATGACATTCAAAGTTGTCCATAAGAGTAGTCTCAGCATTTTCTTATTTTTGTCATTACCTGATAATTCACAGCTATGCTCTGATGCCTCAAACCAGTGCAGGAGACAGCTCTCTGCAAGCCACGGTGGCCCATCTACTGCCAGCACCAGACTGTAAATCTTGCTGGTTGCTGCCCTGCCAGGCAGGTTTTTTTCCCTTGTTCCTTGTTAACTCCAGCAGCTGATGATCGTCTTTCCCAGGTTGATGTGATTTCTGTGGCACCAGAATTAGTTTTCTGCTGGTTTTATGTGCCATGCTAGGAATAACAGTCTAGCAGTAACTGCTTCTGGCTCAAATTTCCACCAGCGGAGTAAATAAGGGCATTAGCCCAATCTCTTCAATTCAATCAAAAGCACGTTGCTTTTTGTGATAAGCTTTGTAAAATGTTAGGCTTTTCCCTGACATAAGTGAAGGGTAGACGAGCAGACTTTGTGCCTAGAAGTGATGAATTTTAATAGCAGCCTTTCAGTGCTGCTTTAGTCCCTTCCAGACAGGTTTCTCCACCCTGGGATTAACTACAGACAGCCTGTTCCTCCTGCCCAGGAAATGGCTGGCTAGTTCTTGCTCTATCGTGCTTGACAATCACAGGCACAAGAAGGCTTGGGTAGTAGCTGCTGCTCCCGTGCATTCTGCCTGTGCGCGTAGGTGAGGTCTTGGAAACATTAGTCCAGTTGCAAATGTGTAGGAATATTACTGGGGTTGACTGCAGCCGGGTTTAATCTGTTCTTCCTTAGAGGTCAAAGCTCAAACATCTCTAAGCCATTTTTTTAAATGGTGATATTTAGCCAAGGTGTGTGGCAGAAGCATCCGTGGACTGAGACCCTTGAGGGCGATGGGCTCAGCCAGCCATGTTGGTGTTACACTTCCAAAGCGCCCAGAGCAACCATTTGCTATCGGGGGTGAGAGGGTGAGTCCCTGTGGGAAGGAGACTGGAGGGAGATGCCTGCCTGGGGGGAGTCCTGAGCCCCTTCCCTTGTCTGATGGCTAGCACTGAAAGCGCGTTGTGATTAATTCCCGTGCCCCTTGCCTTTGATGTACCACCTTCTCCAGAGATAAGGAGGTGCTCTTGTGGAGCAGGAGAGAGTGAGCTGGTGCCAAGACTGCCGGTGCCAACGGGAGGAAGGTTGTGGGGAGTGCAGACCTGGGCTTGACCTGAAACCTTCTCTCTCTCCAGCTTTCATCCTCATGATTATTCTGGCCCTCATCCGCATCAGCAGAGGCCAAGCTGAAGGTCACCCGTCCATGGCCCAGCTCTCGGGCATCCGCAATCTCTTTGGGGTGTGCGTCTACTCCTTCATGTGCCAGCACTCCCTGCCATCCCTCATCACACCCATCTCCAAGAAGAAGCATGTCAACAAGCTCGTGCTGCTCGATTACATCCTGATCCTGGCTTTCTACAGCCTCCTGTCTTTCACTGCCATTTACTGCTTCCGCAATGACACCCTCATGGACATGTACACGCTCAACTTCACCAACTGTGAGATCATCAACGTTGCCTTCATTCGTTACTTCCTGGGCCTCTTCCCCGTCTTCACCATCAGCACCAACTTCCCCATCATCGCAGTGACCCTGCGCAACAACTGGAAGACCCTTTTCCACCGAGAAGGGGGGACCTACCCGTGGGTGGTGGATAGGATTGTCTTTCCTTCCATCACGCTGATTCCCCCAGTGCTGGTGGCTTTCTGCACCCACGATCTGGAGTCCTTGGTGGGGATCACGGGAGCGTATGCTGGGAATGGGATCCAGTATCTCATTCCAGCTTTCCTCGCGTACTGCAGTCGGAAGGACACTCAGCTGGTCTTTGGCAGCGGGACGGTTAACAAGCACCTCTCCCCTTTCCGGCACACCTTCTGGATTGTGTTCGTGCTCATATGGGGCTTTTCTTGCTTTGTGTTTGTGACTGCAAACATTGTCCTGAGCGAGTCAAAACTCTGATGGTGGGGGTAGTGGCACACTCCATCCTGGGCTCCAGAGACTTCAGCATTTCAGCTCCCCCTCTGGGACTGTGAAGTGGGGGAGCAGCACCATGAAGGGAATTTTCCAGGCCATCATACCTGGACACAGACTTTCTTCACTCCATTTTGGATGTGGATGGAGTGGACTCAGCCTTGTTACAATCCTGGTTCTCAGACCCGCTATACAAAACTGTGGGGCTGAGCCGTTGGGCAGCCTGCACAATTAACCAGTGTCCAGCCATTTCTGCCTTCAGCTCTGTTGGAGCATCACTTTCCCTGTCCCTGCGTGGCTCTCTGTGCGCTGCAGGTCTCGGCACACAGGAGAGCAGAGAGCCTTGGCTACTCACTACACTAATTGGCTAAATGTCCCTTCTCCCAAAGGCAGGGACATGCTGTGCAGAATCTGGCAGGAGTTTGGAGTTTGGGAGAACTGAGTCTCTTCTTTCTGCTGAGACCCCTTCAAACTGACCTCCTGTGCCAGCTGAGGGAAAAAATTAGGGTGGGAATAGACCTAACACAGAAGAAAATAATTTTGTGCTCTGTTACTTTTTTTTTTTTTCCCCCTAGCTGCATTAACCTGTTTGTGCACCATGGATTGCCTGGAATCTGGGATCTTTTGCTTAGAGCTGGATTTCTCCAGCCCAGGAGTTTACATTCACACTTCTCATCCTGTTCTCCTGTGCTGTGGCAGCCCCAGCCGGACAAAGCAATGCCCCTACGCATGCAGGGATACAGCTCTTCGCCCCTGGAATGGAAACTGCAGCCCTGCTTCCCTCGGCTCCTGCATGCAGCCCAGTGGCTTCAGCCGGCCGAGCCCTTCTCCCTTTCTCACCTTCGCACAGGGCTGATACAACCAGCCAGACCCTGACTCCAGTGGTCAGGATTCGTGTGGGCTGGGAAAGTGCTAATTACCCAGTCCTGACACGCGTGAGGCCTGCAAGAGCTCTGGCTGCACACACTGATGCGTTTCCAGCCTCCTGCGCTGGGTAATTAGCCTTGAAACGAGGTGGGTGTTAACTCAAGGGAATGGGCCCATGCCAGGAGGAAGCAGCAGTGCCCTGGCTCAGCCCTGCCTGCCTGCCCGAGCGGAGCTCCCAAGTGCTGTGGGGGAGCAAAAACTGAAACCCTGCTGCAACTGGGCTTGAATCCCCCCCTCTTCTCTTTCTGCATAGGGTTAAGGTGGGCTTTGGGCTGGTCCTGCTCAGCTTATCTGAGAATTGGGCTGCCTGTTACCTTAGGCAGCCCGTGCGCTAGGCGAGTGTCTGCTTTTAAGGCTACCGATGGTCACTGTAATACCAGACCATGACAAACCGCACCGGGTCCTGTGCTCTGAGGCCCTTGGGCAAAGATCATAGGGGTTTTCCTAACAAAAGGAAGAACTTTAAAAGTTTTCATCTGAAATACTTTAACCTCCCCTATTAAAGCAGGTTCAAAGCCAGGTGCACATCACTTATGTTAGATCCTCTTGCCCTCTGCACTTGCTGCAGTATGAAGTGTCACCGCTCACTGAAGCAAGCTTTGAACTGCAGCTCTTTTTAATCAAGCTGTATTTTCAAGTAGGACTTTCTGGTTTCCGTATGACCTGAAGTACTCCTCCTGGGGGAATATGCAAGTACCTGGAGCTGTATAAAAACACTTCATGGCTTTTAAAGCAAAAAAACCCCACCTCTGCACCTCTTGAGCCTGAGCACTGGCACTGTGTCCTTGCTGAGCTGCTTAGAGAGGATCTGGGGGAACTGTTTGCCTCCTCTCCGGCTTGATCCTAAACAGGCGTTGGCAGCCCTTGCTAGTGAGTTTAAACGTTGGTGCTCTGGGGAAGCTGATGTGGCACCTTCAGTGCCAAATTAAGTTATTTTACAGGTAGCTGGTGTCTTATTTAGGAAGAGGTGGGTTGGAGGGCAGATTCATGGGGCTGGGAGCCACCTGTAAGGCAGCTGGGAGCTGGGCAAAGCCGAGGGTAGGAATTTAATAGTGATGAAAGGAGCCTTTGGAAAGCTGGAGAGGTTGCGGGGGCTGTTCCCCTGCCCAAGGGCACAAGATGGGTTTACGGAGGGGGCTGAGGCCTCTCCTGCTGCCCTCTCTGCCCTAGGCCGCCTCTGCTTTGCCAGGCACTTGGCTCAGCCTCCATCCCTTCAAGTGCCCGTTTCAGTTTCATTGCCAGCCAGAGAAGGGAGCTGTTCTCTGTTATTTCATCTCCTCTCATCTTCCCTTCCCCTCTTAGGACTGCCCTTGGTTCCCGCACCCCCCTATTTCAGACAGGGTGGCCTCCCACCTGCCTTTCCTGGGGTGGGAGGAGGGAGGGAGCCCACCCTGGCCCACCCTCCCTTACATTTAAAGATGTGCCTTCTCTTCCCTGGCCTGGGTGACCACCTCTCCTCCTCGGCACGGTATGTGGCAGTGACTTCTGAGGGGCCTTACTTCTAAGAGCTGCTGGCATCCAGATTTTCGATGCAGTGGCACGGTGAGGGCTCCGTCCTGGCCCCAGCCTTTGCCATGGTACCTTACTGAGAAGGACTGTGGTCCCTAAGGTGCACGAGTGCTTTCTTAAATAAATAACCACAAATTCCCAGACACCTTGCTGTCCTTGCACAGCAGCAAAACAAATCTATCTGAGGAATTGGGGTGATTAACGGAAAGAAGCTCTACAGCAGAGACAACATTTTTCATATAAAACATGACATAGCAATGCCTTAAAAATTACTGGAGACGGTGGGAAGGGGATGGCTCAGTGGAGCCAGCGCCGACTGGGAGGATGCTGGGTGACCCCGGCTCGGCACAGGGCAGGAACTCCCTCCTCTCACCCATCACGAATGAGTCTATTTTTATTCGGCTGTTATCAACACTAACAATTCGTTATTACAGATCCTCACGTGATGCTTGTCCTGACTGTAATTAGTTTTCAAAAAATGGGATTAAAAACAATAAAATGCACATTATACATCTGGTTTAGTCTGGCTTCTTTTTTCCACACCCTTCCTTCTCTCGTGCAGGCACTGAGCAGCTTTTCCTGAAGGGGACAGCTGTGACGGATGGGGCTGCAGGCCAAGGAGAAATGGCAAGCGGAGAGGCTAATGGAGACCCTCACCTCTTCTTCTCTATTAGCCTCCTGCGACTCTGGGTGGTAGCTGCAAACTCAATTAAAACATCTGTACTTTCCCCTGCTCAATTACGGCTCCTTACACTTAAAACCAAACAAATTGAATTGCTCCACTGCCTCGGGCTGCAAAGGCAGTTGCTGCCAACAAATTTATTATCACCATAAAGCGCAGCTTGATTTATGTTAAAATATTAAAACGGATCTTTATGATGGAAATAAACACTTTCTGCTGTGGTTCTCTCGAAGGAGCTCACAAGCAGCGGAGGATTTCGGGGCTTGGGCCATAAATCTGAGACCAAACTGGCATCGGGGATGGATTCGGTCTTTTGCAGCACTTTGAAGAGCAATGGCCAGGGAAGGAAAAATAAAAACTGGGAGCCTGAGAGACAGGTTTAAACAAGGCTCGAACCCCAAGCAGCCGTGTGTCACTTTGGGCATCGTTGGGTATAGGCATGGCAACATCCTCCTGTCCCTGTGCTGGCCCCAACACTTTCCTGGCCCCATATCTTTCCTGGTTTGTGATTTAACCAGCTCCCCCTGCCCTGACCTGAGCCACCGTCTCCCCATAGCAGCACCGGCACGTCCTTGCCATTGGAAACCTCTTCCCCGTGGCTGACCCGCGCTGGCCTGCCTTGTTCCCCAGAGCCTCAGCAGGATGGGGATTGTGATGCCAAGCGATGAGGGCGATGAAAATAATATGTGCTGTGGCAATGCTGGAGTTGGCAGAGTCAGGGGGTGGGTGCCAGGGGAGGCTGTCGTCCGGGGGGGTCACTGCCTGTCCCCCCGCAGCGGGACTGAGCCCAGGAGGTGGGTGGCCAGCCGTGAGCCGGCCGTATTTCTCTTTGCACATAAATGGCAGCCCACAGCATCCCAGGGCGGCACGGGTGCCAGAGCCGACTGAATTAAAAAGTGATTGATTAGACAATTTCACCAAAAAGAAATAATATCCCTCAGTGGTTGTTAAGCGCCAAACTACCCAACCCCTGCTTTGGAAAGCCTGGTCAGAGGGTGCTTCCAGGCTCTTGCTTCCCTGCAGATTTGTCCCTGGTGCACCCTGGGGTGAGGAGATGCTGCAGGAGCAGCTCAGCCCTTCCTTGGTCCCGGGGTGGGGGGGTCACGCAGCTCCCACCCGTTCTGGGCTGCTCATTCCCCCGTGCCCCATTCGGCTCCTCAAGCACTGGGAATGGGAGAAAACCGGCGCTCTTCCATCCCAATTAGTATCTAAAGATGATTATGCAAATGTCATCATGGTGGTAGGGGACCTGGGTGCTGGCCACCTGCATGGGGCACCCAGGATGGCTCTGGCCTTACACCGGGTGCTGACACCCGTCCCCGGGGCCACTTCCCCTGGGAGCACCCATAGCATCCCTGTTTCCTCCGTCCCTCGCAGCCCTCAGCCTCCCGCAGCAAAGCCCTTCAATAAACCATGAAGCAAATCCATTTGGCCTCTGCTGAGTCACTGGAGAAATCACTAATTAATTTAAAACGTGGGTTGGGGATTTTTGATATTTCCCCCCCCCTTCCTTTTCTGCTCCCTTTTGTTCTCACTGCCCCAGCCCCGAAGGTGCAGCTGGGTATCCTGGCTTCCTTGGGCCAGAAAGCCATAATTTGGGGGGGACAAAAGCTCCCCAGGCCACGCTGGAGCCTCCTGGGAACCAACCCATCACTCCCAGGGGTGTCCGGGGCACCCAGCTGGGGAGAGTTGCTCCGGGCAAATGGGTACCATCGCCTGGGGCAGCTCGGCAAGGACCCCCTTGCCTTCCACCGGGTTTATTTATTTATGGCTTTTATTTATATACCAGCACCTCCCTCCCTCACCACAAGGCTTCGGTGGGGCTGCCAAAGCAATTAAGAGACAATTGCGATGATAAATAAGTAAAGGGAATTAAAGCGCCGGCACTGGTGTGTGATGGCAGCCAGGCTGGGGGATGGGGCGGGGGACAGGGACTGGCTGGATTAAACCCCAGACAGATGGGTGGCTGGACTGATGGACAGACGGATGGACAGACAGACACTGCCGATGCTTTCGACCCTGGGCCACACACGGCCGGGCCCTCCCTGACCTCCCTGGGGCTTTACAGC
>NW_009636272.1:47178-47402 GCF_000690535.1 Cariama cristata
CCAGGTGGCTGCCACCAACCACACCGGCTGCTTTTAAATAGGAAAAAAAAAAAATGGAGCTTTAGAGCAGCTTCTTGGGGGGATGTTCATCCAAGCAGGCGATGCTGAACCAGGTGGGAAGATGGGCTGAGGGTTGGCATCTCCCTGGGACAGCCTGCCAGCCCACCACGGGCAGCTTTGCACAGTCCCGGTACTGCCCCGGGATGGATGGGGCCGGCACCACC
>NW_009636272.1:47619-47850 GCF_000690535.1 Cariama cristata
GGTGGGAGGAATTTTTTCCCTTTCTCATTCCCCCATGGCACGCCTTTCCGGGGTGGCCACGCTGTGCCGCAGCTCCCTGCCGGGCTGCTGGTTTGCAGCCATGGGAGCATCGCTCGCTGACCCAAGCTCACAGCCGTCCGTGCCCAGCACCCCAAAATCGGAGCAGTTCTGGGTGCAGTTACTTCGGCTTCAGTGCTCAGCTCCACCCTCGGCACAGGATGGTGGCTCCGG
>NW_009636272.1:47887-48250 GCF_000690535.1 Cariama cristata
GAGGAGAGCCCTTTTTCCTTGGCCGGGCTGCTGCCGGTGGGACGCACCTGTGCCGGGGCTCAGCAGTAAAGGGATGGGAGCAGGGAGAGGGTGGCACAGGACCACGAGCATCCCCGTGACAGGGGGTAAAGCCAAGGCCAGCCCTGGGCTCATTGCCAGAGGATGGAAGAAGTATCCCCAGCCAGTTGAAAATGTCTCTTTAATGACCTGGACATGGCGTTTCGAGTCCCCTGAATGAAACTCAAACGTGATGGCAATATGGCAGCAATGAGTTTGGCGTCCCCGATGCCAGCCCTACCTGTGGGGAGAGCCTGAGCCAGCACACACCGGCCTCTGCCGGGCTCCTCTGACCCCCCCAAAGCG
>NW_009636273.1:0-25210 GCF_000690535.1 Cariama cristata
GGCCCAGGCCACCCCGCTCAGCTCCTCGTTGTGGAGCGGGCGAGCTGCTCTCTCGTAGCCGCGGGGCGTGAGGCACTCGGGCGGTGCCTGGGGAGTTGAACCCGCCTCACGACGGGGGGCCTCGGGCTTGGGCCTGTCCTCTGGGCAGCTCGAGCTCAGCCTCCTTCAGCCAGGCTGCTCAGGGGCCAAGGCGGAGGCCTGGGCCGCAGGCTGAAGGGATGGATCCTGCCTGGCCAGTCGAAAACTGGTTTCTGCCCCAGCCGGGTCACTGGGAGCCCGGCGGGGGCTGGGATTCAGCCCTGCCTGGTTTTAAGCACCTCGTGCAGGTACCAGAGTGAGCGCTTCCCGGCACAAACGGGAGGTTGCAAATTTCATAGGTAAAGCGTACATCATATTTAGTTATAAACCCTGAGCTGGCTTACGTAGGAATCAGTCTCGCAGTCAGCATTGGGTTCCTGGCATTGGAAACCTGGGTTTTGGGGAATACACGTGGTCACCGCTCAACTGGGCTCAGCCGAGCCGAGCTGGCTTACACCAGGGTTGGGCCTTCCCGTCCCCACCTTATACGAAGGAGCAGTTGTGCCTTCTCTTACCTGAACGCTGCTCCTGGCTTCACAAGGAGGAGCAAGATCTCAGTTTAGCTCCACCAGCATTTTGTTGTGCAGAAGAAGCTATGTGGTCAAACTGGAACATTAATTATCTGTAAATCAGCAGTGGCAGTGTCTTAATAACCTTCCAACAGAAACCTTGAGGAAAGAGAAGCAGAACAGAGCCCTTGTTTCCTCTGCGCTGACATCCAAAATTTGGCACTGATTTTTACCTGTTAAATTCAGCAGTTTGCAAATGGTGACAGAAATGCTACTGAATGTGGGTCTTGGGGCACTAGCAGATTTTATAGATGCTAATATTCACTCCTTGCATATTTAATTATGCATTCTTATAATTCCCATTCACCTGTTCAAGCTTTGCCTCCATACACACGTTCCCCACACTACAAATTGCCCTATTTGTGTTATTCCACCAATATGACAGCTGGGTAGACCATTTCCAACAGCCAGATTTCAATCAGTGTGAGTGATTCCAGAACAACTGAAACTAGTGTCTGTTCCCTCCCCCGAGCACACAGAGATCTGTTCTGCTTAGTCGTGGTGCTAACAGGCTCCTTTATCCTGTGGGACTTAGAGCAGAACTACAAGGATGCTGTGCGTACCCAAAAGAAAAAGGTCTTCTTGCTAAAGAAGTTAAACCGCTTTCCCAGCTGAGTGTCTTTCCCCTGTCCACCACTTTGCGTCTCTGTCTCACACTTATATGGTGCCAGTGGAGAAATAGATCTGACTGTAGTACAGCTCCTTTGGCTCTTTTGGACATTTTACAGATCAACTGCGGCCCCCAGGAGTCAGACAAGTGAATCAGAGACCCTGATGAAAATTTGCTACTCACTAGATTTTTTTTTCCCTCCTTCATTCTTCTTGCCTGCCTCATTCTCTATATTTAAGGTACTCAGCTTTCTGTTTCTTCTTACATAGCTTTAAATTTTTAATTTGATTCTTTTTCTTTAGTTTATCCTGGAAGTATTAGCAGCAGGCATGTGTATTTATACTATGTATGTTCAAAGGGCCAGGCGGAAAAAGTTTTGAAAACATCACATCCAGTTCCTCATAAACAGCACAAATCTTTTTCTCCAGTTCTCAGTCTCCCAGCTTCCTGCAAGTTACTTCTAAATCTTCCCCCCTCACAATGCCTTTTCTCTTTTATCGCTCATAACACTCATTGTCCATTAACTCTCCCACCTCCAACCTGCCCTCTAACCTGAATCCAAGTTGCCGTATCTGACCTCCAACAACTCACAAAAGAAGGAAAAAACTGTACCAGGTACCATCACTCACTTGGGGACAGGGACAGACTGAAGCTGGATGGGACAAATACTACAATTCCTGATAAATCTCTGAATTGCTTGAACTGAATTCTAAAGTCATATGGTTCAGTTCAAAATTTTAGTGCTATTAAAGGTGCATCAGTTGCACAAATAATCTGACACTTGAGATCAAAAGCCCAGTGTAGACACAGGCAAATTTCCCGAGTGCATGACAGGGGCACCAGCTTACACCAGGGCTGAACTCAGCTCACCGCCAGAAAAGTTTGAAACTGTTGTTAAGCAATAATCAAAATTGCTTCCTCGGCAAAAGCATATTGCTGAACATCTGGGCAATCTCATTGTGCTAGAAAATGAAAATGGATAATATTGATTGTTTGCCTCGGTGCTGCATTTTGGATGTCATCCTCCTGCGATAACACTTCACCATCAGAAATCTCCTGGGCATATGCTCACATTCTGCAGCTTATTTTTGCTTGGTTTAGGTACTAATGCACTTATACAATTTATGTGCAAAAGTGTTTCGAGATTATCTTAGATTTTACTCAGTAAATCAAAAAATGTTATTTTTAATTAGATTATGTTTTCCGTTTTGTAAAATTTGCAATTCAATTAGGTTAAAAAAGCTCTAAAAAGAATTTGTTGAAAGTTACCACTAGCTTGAATATATAGTCCTGCATTACATTAATAACTACTTAACTTCTTGCTCTTTGTTTTTTAAATATATATTTATATTGCTGCTATTGTAATCCAGTTTTATTGTGTTGCATTTCATCTGTGAGCAGAAAATCCATCTAAGAGGATAACAACCTACTGATGGTACCCCCTAATGGAATTATTCTGTTAGCTAAAACAGTTAACGCTTGTGCTACTGATGCCATAGGTCCAATACTCCGGGATGATTCCCAGGGGGTTATCCCATTTCTGTGGCTAGATGCAGAGATACCTTCCAGCAAGGTGCCCAAGGTTAGGGTGGCCCCTTAACTATGTTGTGACCAGAACAAAGCAAAACAGAAGCCAGAAAGCCAGTATGGTTGGCAGAAAAGTCAGTACAGATGTCACCTGACAAACAGTGTTGCTTTCCTCCGGCAGGCTGAAAAACCTTGTGGCAACAGCAGGAGCAATGGCAGCCCTCGGGGTTAACTTCACTACACGAGGAATACGAAGAACTTCTGTTTTCTGTATGGGACCTGGATCACTACAGGGATGAGTCAGTGTTTGGATGTTTTACCATTAGCTGCAGGGAGAGCAAGGGCAGGTCTCTAACCTACAATTGACAAGCAAAATTTATGAACTTTCAGGCTTTTTTTTTAACCAAAACAATCAGAGTAATAAAAGAATATTTGAAACGAAGAAAATGTGGTTTTGAAAAGCCTTTTCCATAACCCCAAGCACATTTACTCACCATGTATCACCTCTCCAATGTAAAAAAAAAAAATCTGTAAATTTATTCTCAAAAGAGACAGAGAGAGAGAGAAAAAGGAAACATTATGTCATTTGATCCAAATGTATTCAGACATATACAGTGGACTTACTGCTGGCCGTCTTAAGGGAAATATTGATGTCATCCTGGCCTGCTTCAGATCCAGCAAAATTTAAATGATACACTAGGTTAAACTTTTGGGTTATAAAATGATGCTATTTAAGCTCACTTAATATGTTTTTTCATAGAGCAAGAGAGAATACTGCTTTTAAGCAACTTTGATTTGTATGAGTTCACCAGTTAAAAAAATAAAATATTTTGACACAGATACTGTCTTCCTGACCATATTGGATTGCATCACTGAAGGGTAAGCACAAACACGCAAGTACTGTGTTGGTTAAATACAGCACAAAATTTGGGGAGATTTTGGCATGAAAGAAAGGTTACATATACATATGTTAGCAGTAATTCAGATCTTGAATTTAATCTAGGTGTTGTGAATCACCCATTAGAGGATCCTTCAGATCTCTTTTGACCAGAAAAAAAATGAGCAAGCAGCTCATTTAGGATGAAAGACTTGTCCTCTTCCCCAGACACACTCTCTAGAACCGTATTTAAAACTAGGTTTAAAACCTTATCTAAAGCATAGAAAGCCTTTATATCAAGAAAGATTAATCCACTTCTTAATTTTACACTCATAGTCACCATCTTTCTAATTGAAGCAGATTGAAAGAAATTTCTTTAGTCACACTGGGTATCACCGGTAAACTGAAGTGTCTCAAATACAGCTGTAAGGAACTGCTCTTTCCTGTGACTGAATCTCTTTCCTTACTCCTTTAGTAACGAATAAGCCTCTTTACTACACTGTGACTAAAGCCTCACTAACACTGAGAATTAAAAAAAAAAATCTCCTTGCAAGGTCTTGTACTTCTTAAATTGTCCCAAAATGGTTGAGACTGCAATGATAGAATAGCTCTAGGATAAAAGTCTGTCTTTCGCCTATTGGTGTTAGGAAGCCTTGCCTCTGATGGAAAGCATGAGAGAAGAGTTGCTACAGAAGGCACAAATAAAAACTTTCAGAAAACTCCCTCAGAGGTGGGGAGCGTTACCTGCTAGATCTTCAGCTGCTCTAGAATCACGTGGGTGCATGCCTTGAATACTATAGGACACTGCAGATTTATGAAAATGGATGTCACCCCATCATGCATAGGGTATTGTGTTTTCAGCTCTACGTATCTGACAGTTTATTATCAACAAGTCCTTCTCAGTATCTTAGCTTTCATTAGCTTTCAGTCATTCAAAACCAGAAGGTTTCACTCTAGCAAACACAAACATTCAGAGTTACAAATCAAAAGACACACCAAAAAAAATCTGTGAAAGGAAAGACCTTAAAAACAAAAAAAAAAAAGTAATTTCTGAAGTGGTAAACTAGTTTTATTAACACAGTCCGTAGCCCTTTCATAACATAAACACATCCAGTTCTGCCCCTGAAGTCATACTCATGAAACTAAGGGTTTATAACAGCAATACTAACATTACATTATCTAATGTAATGCTCTAATAAATAATGATGCATCATGCCAGAAGAGTTTAATTTGAAACAGATGGTCTAAGGAATGGAAACATAAGCAAAGTATTTTACTATAACCACTATCCAGGAAACAAAAGGGGATTTGATATTATTGCCTTGAGAACTGCACTCCCCTCCAACAGTAAACTTTTATTTTGCTAACGAAGCACAGGTGCTGCTGATAGCTCACAACAATGAAACAGAACTCAGGCATTTTTCCTCATCCTGATTTGCAAGTGAGAATTTGCTTTTGCAACAGCATTTGCTGCTTTGGCAAGGTTCAACTGATCTCTCTTTACACCACTTTCATAATTTTTTTTTCTCTCTCAGAAACGAAAATAAATTTGCAATTGTTATGGACTTGACAGTGTTGGCTTCTGTTGCATTTGATAGTAACAGTCACTACTAAGTGCTTAATATTTAGGCACCGCAGTCTATGGCCTAAACCCAGTTCTGCTTTTAGGTGCACTGGCAAACCATTAAAAAAGACCTGATGTGCAAAATTCACTTAGCAGGAAAGAGAGCACTCTGCTTGCAAAATCATTTGAGGTACTGTGACGTACATAATTACACAGTTTAGGAGATTTCTAGTTTTAATGATCCATTTAATGCTTTCCAAGAAATATAAAGGCAAAATTCTAGCTCCCCCAAAATGGATATCCTTTCCTATCTCTCCGTCAGGAGCTGTTTCAGATATTCCCTGCTTTACTTCAGAAAAATCACCCTAGGGATGAGCTTGGCACAGGCTGCCTAAACCCCGCTGTTCCTTTTTTTGGGAACAAGCATTTAAATGCAGTGTTTTCACATACAAGCTGCATTGAGGCTGTGTAGGCAAAACATGAGGATGAAATAGTGTTTGGGGAAGTGACCTTACCTACAGGTCTGTAGGACCTGCACGGTAGTTTGCCACATATGTGACAATCTGCTGGCGACACAGCAGAAATAGCAGCTGCAGCTCAGATTTAGCTAGACAAGCTTTCCGCACACCACCCCATCTCAGAGAGACTAAGGCCCAGACCAAGTAAAGCACTTGCTTAGACTGCACCTACCTTTAAAACCATGAATAACCTTTCTGAAGTCAGTGGACCTTGTTAGTATTGTGCCAGTGTTTAAAAACCCCACACTTTTCAGGAGAAATAATGAAATTGACATTTTTCTCAGGTTTGGGGGGTTTTGGAGAGGTAGCAATTTTGTATTTCAAGCTTTTCCCTGCAATGCTGAAGACATTATTTTTCCCTGCCTCTAGTGAAAACGTAAGGAAGTGTTTACTTGAGACTGCAGGAGTTTGGGGCCTTAAAAACCCCAAGCATTGTGAGATTGGTCCAAATAGCCTGAGAAGTAAGAAAAGTTAGTGGGATATTCAACTGTTTAAACACAGATGTGTGCTTAAGTGTCTTATTACACATTAGTCACACTATCTAGTAAGCCTGGTATAAAGCCAGGAGCTAAGAATTCTTTAATATTAATTGCTATTCTGTTGACTTACTGTGTGACAAACACTTCAGTAAGAAATGGCCTGAGAGCATTGTCCTGGGTGCTCTACAGAGACTGTGAGCACAGGCTCCTTTCAAACCCTATGTAGATGAATTTCCCACTGCGTTCGCTGGGTTTATACCTCTAGGGAGGATACCGGTGGAAAGATTAATTTGTCCTTGTGACAGTATTTCCCAAGAAAAATGGGATGTAACATACACGTGCATGACTGATGAGACACAGAAATAGCCTTGCCTCTGCTGACAGAAATGATGAGCAGAGCATCAGACTGAGCAGTGCCATCTCCTGACAGCATGATCGAGAGTCATTGCTTCCAAGTAAGAGGAGTTAATACAGTTCCTATGTCTGTTCAGGGTTTATTTTTGCCTGAACACAAAACGCAAAGTTCAGGATTGAGGAAACAGAGAGTCTAATCTCAGTTAGAAGAATCAGCACCTGGATCCTGTGGAAGTATTCCAAACTTCCATTAGTTTAACTGAGACTTGTCCTACAGCATAACACACACACTCCCACAGTCTGATGTCCTAGCTGGGAGCAGCATATAATGATGTTATTTCACCTCAGAATATTATTTTTTTTTTTTTTCCAATCAACAAGTAGAAAATCATGGAGAGCACCTTCTCATATTGCAATACTCATTACTACATGTTGTCTTTCTGTCTCATTCCCAACACTAATGACCACAGGACCTAATTATCCCCATTTATAAATAACTTTCTTCATCCTATCTCTGTCCAACAATGTTTTGGCAGGCATCCTCAGCAGAAGATTTGAATTTATGTCCCTGCCAAAAACTATTGCTGCTGATTAATCACAACACACACAATTGAAAGGCTGTGGTTGCTTTTATAAATATCTGCGCACATACATATAGAGGTAAATGTATGTATATATATGTGTGTGTTTTCTTAAGGTATTTTAAGGACCCTCCAGTGAAAATCGGCCCTCTGCATTGAGATAGTCTGACCACCACATTTATTTAAGTTATCAAAGTCACCAGTTGTAGGACTTGAGTGATGAATTTATTCTTCATCATAGAAGCAGCATAGAATTAGGTAGTCATGGAGCATCCGAGCAACTAGGCTTCCAAAATCAACTAATGTCAATCCAGCCTAAAGAAAGCATTGCTTTCACATCCCCATGCAGGGGATTGCTAATAACAGTAGCAGAGTTAATGCTGTGCTAAAGAATGCTTTTGTTGCTTTTCTTATGGTCGAGCGACATGGTTTTCACAACATCCTGTGGCAATTTAATCTGCTTTCTTGAAAAAGTGCTGCCTTGTGTTTTCATTCTGCCTTTTGGTGATTTCATTTAGTGCTCACTGTTTCTTGTATTGTGGGAAACAGAGATACTCATTCCTTGTTTGCTTCCTCCATGGCATTAATTATGCCATTCATCAGCTTTAAACCAACTGGGTTCAAGAGACAGTTCTTGATGGGAGGTGCTCCAGAGAGAAACTCTTTGAAGAGAATTATTTTTCTATCCTAACTGATCTGCCACTAGCACTTTGTTGTTACAACCTGGTGTGATTTACCAGTGACTGTGCTTCAAAAAGAAGGAATGTATGAAAATTACTTAGCTGAAATGAACTGCGGGTTCATTAGCTAAAACAATTGTTGCTACTAGTAGGAATTTATGCAGAGTTCTTTCTAAAATATTAGCAAAATTCACATTCAGCAGCTATTGCTGCAGCAATAGCTGAAATACACAGTATACATGTGTATATCTTCTATATATCTATACATGTATATATCTTCTATAACATTTTATATCTGCAAACTGAAGAGTAATAAGTGAATCACTGTTGCTCCAGATTGAATTTATGTTTTGTAATTAATTTAATATGTCATATAAAACATAACTTTGAACTGTAAACTGGCCTGGAAAAAAATTACAAATGTTTCCTCCTTGCCAACTTCAACAACTTGCAGAGGGGAATTACTTTTACAATGCTTCACTCTGGCTTTTGTACAGTGCATTTGACAGACACATGGCATTGAAAGACTGGTTGCTGCTTAAAATTAAAAAATACATTTTATATTAAAAGTGTCCCTCCAAGATAAGTGCAGAGGAATGTGGAGTTGCCAAAAACTAATGGTTATCCTGTGAGGACAGAGGTCCATTTGAACTTTTCGCTGCCAGCCTGCTTTCAGTCCCCAGTCATAAGGCTCTGAAGATTTATGTTATTACTCTGCCTTATATCCCTACCCTTGTCAAGGCTCTGCCTACATTGTAACCTTCTGTCTTTCTGCAAAATAATGATGGAAAGCCATCTGGAGCAGGAAGAAGAGATTTTCTATGTACTTAACAGCATGATGCCTGACCCAGCCAATCAATCCTTCATGCTGATAGAAACCAGAGGAAATTTTTCTTGCCAGCAATAAACCCACCTGCCCTTTGCTCTCTTTTGACACTGCCTATTCCCTTTCACATCAGCTGAAGAGACTTCTTTTCTCTTTTTCATTACCTACATTTTCTCTTTGACCTGAGCTAGGGACTGTAAGAATACCCTCTGAAGTCCCACATCTCTGCCACAAGGCATAGTGTCCTTATGGTCATCATATAGCCTCTACCAAGCAATGCCCTATTGCCAACAGTTTTCACATCTGGCCCCAAGGAATAGCCACATGACCCAACGCTGCAAGTCACTTAGCAATTTAAATCCAGAGGATCTCAACTTCTGTGTCATACTGGCATAACAGCTGCCAAGTGTGACATGACTTTCCCAAGGTCACAGAGCAAGTCAGTGACACAGCTGCAAACACAAAATGTGTCACCATTTCCCAGGTCTGTGCCTCACACCCACACATCCTGATCGCCAAAGAGAAAGACCATAGAAGAGCTCACTGCTTAAAATTGCCCAGTGTCTGAGCTAGGAGGGAGCACAGACACACACTGTACCCAGAAAGACACTTCACAGGTCTCTGCTTCTGGCAGGCAAAGCTTTTCTGGGTGCACTGGTTGTGTAATGATTCCATCCAACAGCAGGATGTTCAGATGCATTCTGGTGATCAGTCTCTGTGGGTGTATATATAAATAAAACCAAAACCAAGGATAGCACACCCTAAGTCTCTTGTACCCAAAAAGGACTCTCCACCATTTACGACACACTGCTGAAATGCAATTCTGCAGCATCCAGGGCTTTAGATAGATATAAAGAGAGTCTGTAGAGACTCTCTAGAGTCTGTAGAGGTATGTCTAGAATTTGTGTAGATATAAGTCAAGAAAAAAATTATTTTCAAAAATAAATTAAAATACTCATAAAGAATGATATTATAAACTCTGTAAAAATGAGGGAGAAATATGCTAAATTAGTATGGTATATTTTCTTATGAAGGCTTTACAGGTTTTGAAAAATGTAGCTATTCTGTGCTTCAATATAAATGGAAACAAATATATTTATTCTGCCTTTGCAGTTAAATAAACTCATGCAACTTCTGTTTAGGCATGCATGCACCTGATCTTCCTATCTCTTAAAGCAGGATGCACTTTTCTGTGTTAGAAATCCTAGTGATTAATAATTTCTAACTCTTTCCTGCCCCTTTATTAGAAAGGGAGTACTCAGTAAAAGACTATACTAGCAAAGGAATTATTTTGTGCACTAACAGACAATGTTATTCCTTCTTTGATAATCTTCATGTGCTATGAATAATGGTATTGTAGATAAATAGATATGTATTTCTGTAGAACATTAAAACAGACACAAAAAAGACATGAATTAATAAGTTTTCTCATGACAACATAGCAGCTTAGTCCTTGCTCTCACTAAAAAATGTAAAAGGTTGTATTTCTTCAGCAGCTCACATGTCAATAGCTGCGAAACTCAGCTCTCACTGTGTTCTGGGCCGCAACAGCACATTGCAGTGTCCCCCCTTTTTGACATCACTCCCAACCTACAGCTATTTGTTTTACTGTATTTCTGCTCAGTAATTTTAGTTATTATTACATATATGTACAACTATTCCAATAAGCAGGCAGGGAAGAGAGGAATTGCTTAAGGCAATGAAGCACATGGTCTCTTGGAATGAGGATTGTGCTGTGTGGGTATTATGCAGAGGGTTTGGATTATAAGGAAATATGCAGGAGGTCAAGGGAAGGATCAAGGCAGAAATGTCTTTCATATAGTTACCAAAACAGCTTTCCAACATCAGTGCGAAAGACCAAGACTACTGTCAGCAACGCCCATCACACAAACACCCAAAAACTTCCTCCTCAAGAACATGACCTGGAGTGATGCTTTCATTTGAGGTTAAGTATGTCTCAAATCTGCCCCGTTGCTCCTGAATACCTATGGGATGCATCTGCTTGGCTGCAGCTACACAGCTGATTGCAGAATGATAGGGTTTGAGCCTTTCGCAAACACAACACATTTGTGAGGTCAGGAAGTCACATCACCATCTGACATGGAGTGAAGAAGCACAGAAAGACATACGAGTCAGGAGTAATTTGTAGTGGAGCCAGGAACGGATGCCAGAATGCCTGAAGCCCATTCCTGTGCCTTAAGTGCAGACCATGTTTCCAGCTGAACATCTAACTGGTACATCTCTTACTGCAAAACATAGCTTAACACTGGGAAACTGCCAACAAGATAGCAGCACAAAGCACGTGCATTTTGATATAGAGGATTGTGGCCAACACAGAGCAGTTTATCTGCATTATGTTATAGTGTGTCTGAAAAATTAGTCATAACCAAGTAGTACCTATTTATAACTACCTACTTCTCTGTTTTTAAGTCTGTTATTTTAGATATCTATCAATGAGACAATAAGGGCTGATCCCAAGGCCATATGGATTCGTAATATTCAGGCTGCAAAAATAGGATCATGCTGTTACTCACTGAATTTACTCAGAAACTGCAGTTTCTACAAGGTGACTTTTTCCTAGGAAAAAGTAGCATTGGTTTGTATTTATAAAAAAACCCAACAACAACCCTTTCACCATCTGTTCCAATGACTATACAAGAGAAAAAGCTGACAGTAAAGCTGTATTCCGCTAAACCACCTGTGCCCAGGACTAGAATCAGATTTTAGTGTCACTTTATGAGCTTCCACAGCCATCTTTGATCCAAAGATCGCCACGTGGCTCTGCACCCACATAACTGAAAGAGGCTTTCAACATGTACGCTCCATGGCAGGGAGGTGTGCTTTGCAACTGGCATACACAGCAGGTCTCCCCCTCATATCCATTGAAGCAGTGAATGCAGGAAGACACCACTGTGCAGGAGCCGCTTACCTGCACGCCACATGAAAGGACAAGCCAGAAGGCGGAAGAACACCATGTTGCTGCTTCGTTAGTAAACCCAAATTCCCCGTTGCTGCCTGTTGCTCAAAAAAGCCTACATGAAGACTACTTCAGTTCTCTGTAGTAGGGACAGAAGCCCCGTTAAATAGAGTTGGCCCAAAAATGGGATGTGTTTATGACATTCCACTTTCCCCTTCGTCCCCTGTTGTGGGAAAAAAGATGACAAGTATTTGCTTTGCTCCAAGTTAGAGGCTTGAAGAAGTCCTAGTGACAATGAACTATAGCAGTGAGCTAATTCCTATGGGTGCCACTCCCAATGGCATGTCAAGTATAGTGAGGCTCCATTAAAATTAAAGGAAAAACTACTATTGCTTTCAGGGGAGCTAAGATTTCAGTGTGAGCTAGGCATGGCATTCATCAGCTCAGTGTGTTACTGTGCCACTCTGAAAACAGGAATTCTCATTTAAGGTGTTCATCTCAGGTATTCAAGGCTTGTGATTTTGGTGTCGAAAATCCTACATTGACTCCTTATTGCTGACTGTGTGTGTAATGACACGATTTATTGAACCCAAACTCATGGGCATGCTTTGGTTCCAAAACAACAGTGCTAACTAAACGACGGTTCCTTATTTGTATGGAAGGCTACTTTTTCCCTTAAAGTGTTCCAGGCATTGCCCTTTCTCCAGCTAATGACGTACCCTCACCATCATTTCTTTCAGTTACCACTGAATTCAGTGGGAGGGTTTCACACACACTGACAATGCTCAAATACATCCTTGAAAGTCCTGTTCTTACCCCATATTGAAGAAATAGATGGATAGTACAAGCTCCATGTGGAGGCTAGGAGTTTAAAGGTGTGAAATAAACTTTAGGAAGCAGTATATGGCCCTCATGGTTTTTACATGGCAGATACTTCACAAAGTCTGCTGAAAGGAAGGTTTTTTAAATTACTTATATTTGTAAAAAACACTTACTTGTGGTACCCCTATTATTCTAAAATGCAACTAAACTCCTAGAAAAGCTCATGAACTGGCAGAATCTGCTGCGTAAATTATGTAGTGCACTTCTGCCATATAGTCTGATCAAACTGGCTGATGCCCACTAATGCAGAAATTACTTTGATTAATGAGGAGTGGATAGACAGAATATCTTAACACAGTCTAGAAGTATTGCTAAACCTCAGCATTGCCCACAGTGCTCACATAGCCTCATATGCTGCCCAACTCAGGCCAGATATATTCTCGATCTAATACCGTACAGACAGGCTATGTCAGTACTTTATATTCCTTGCAAATAAATGGCAAAATTACCGTCTGAAAAATCCACACAAGGGATGCATGTGTAAAAGGTGAATAGCATGGCAACACAGCATGAAATAATTTGTAAGGGAAACATGAATAATCTTTCTTAACAGTCAGGAGATGAGTCTCTTCCACAGAAGCCATTCATCTCTCTCTAGATAAGATCCACTGTCTGAAGCTTTGCAAAGTCCCTGTTCTGTATCTAGCCAGAGTCATGAGTATTGAATCACTGTTGGCAGAAAAAAAACCCAATCACTTGGGGGGAAGGAATCAGCTTGCTCATTTGAAAGAATTGGTGAAATACCGTCAATGCCAATGAGGCTGAAAGATTCTTCTTGTCATGGCCAAGAGCCAGTTTCCTCAAGGCCACTTGCTCGAGGCAGTTTCTGATGGTTCGTCTAAGGTTTCAGCTTCCCCTGAAAGACAGCCCATCCCCTCCTTCTGCACCTCTCCTTTATAGGTCTGAGCACCGAGGTGTTCTCAGGCATCCCTCATGCTCTTATACATTCCCCACTTCCTCCAAGCTTCCATCACTGCTTTCCCTTCTCTCTGAATATTCCTTAAAATGGTGGGTCTGCCTACCAGTCTTCCATGGCCTGGAACATAACCACTGGGAGAAACACTGTTTCCAGTCTATTTTATTTGCTTATGTTTTAGTAAGTATTTTTGGCTTTGTATTTTGCTGCTGATACAACCATTTCTTTTTCTATCAACACAGATCAGTTCCATTTAAAATACATCAGATAGGGACACCTCCAACTAGTTTTACTTGAATATATGTACACAGTTATGTATACTTTTTATATATATATAGGCACTATATATATACACATATATATATATATACACACACATATATATAAGGCACTGTAAAATGTACCATCACTTCTCTAGGACTGTTTTTGATCTGTAAAAGTAGATCATATTTCTTCACATAACTCGAAATGTCTAACTGAGACATTTTTAAAATGTTTCAGGGTTACAGAGATTATCAGCTGTGAAATAAGCCTTACTTTAAAATTCAAGTTATTGTGACAAGATGAGCAAAACCTATTTTGACAGTAATTCTAATCTATTTATTATATAACTGCTCCTCTCTTAAAAGATATATTCACCTGTATAAATAGTTTCCTTTGTCTCTCCTTATTATGTTCCAAAATGTGAACTGAAACTTGTCCTGCAGAATAAAAAATAACAATAAAGGAGAAATTAATACAAACTTGGATAATTTATCCATTACTTAGAGAGAGGAAAGCCAAGACTGCTGTAAGCTGAGATGCCTTTAAATAAAATGTACTAAACCAGATCATAAGCTTATATAATCCTGTTGATGCAGCCAACATCAGTGGAGCCTGGTGATTATGTTTTTGGCCATTTTATATATAAGGTAATCTCTGCCATGTGAAGACATGACAGCACACAAGTATGACTGGCATTTGTAATGACTATGCCTGAATGGAACCTTGCTTAATGTAATTAGCCTATATATGCAAATTATGGCATCAGAAATCCTGCAGCAGGTGTTGTTAGGAGGGCTTGGCAACTGTGTGTGTTATAAGCCAGTCTTACAGATCAAACGGACATGTTTTCAAAGATTAGAAACAGATAGATAGATGAAGATAGATTAAAAATTGTACATCTTTGGGATGTATAAATCCAGATATCCTGGATAGAACACTTCAACAAATACCAATATAACATTTTTTCCACAGTTACTCTGTAGCAACGATTCATAGTTGTGCTGAACCACCGGATCCCTATTAACCCCACAACTTTAATAAAAAACAGTATAGAAAACTTAATTTAGTGTTGTTTCATGGACCACCTACTATGGCCTCACAAGCATGATTCATTGGTCACAACTAGGAGTCACTCTTTTAAAGACTCAGCATATTTTCTACTCTACCATAAGTACCTTGAAAATGAGATTTAACCTGCAATCACTTCTTTTAATATTGTCACTTGCAGATTTTGCACTGGAATCAGCCTTTCCAGTTCTACTGTTTCAGTTCACCTTTTGCACAAGTGGAAGTGAAAAAGGGCAGGGCATCATGAACAATCTCGGCAAACAAATGCAGCTGAGGCGTAACTCATCAGGGTAAACTGGACACTTGAAAATACTGAAGTGACTCAAAGGTTTAAAAAATATATATGTATTACGAGAGCCACAAAAAAGGTTACAGACAGAGCTCCACAAAGCCTGCACGGATACATTCCAACAATTCAAGGTGGCAGAACAGGTGAAATACATACCATAATAACAGTTCAACATTAACTTTCCAGACTGTCAGAGACAGCAACTTTGACCCCATCTTTCCCACACAAAAAAAATATTGAATATATATATCTCTCTATATATATCTCTAGTCTGGACCACAGATATAGTCCAAAGAAAACCACATTGCAATTTCCACGTTAGGCTTATAGGAGATTAGGCATCATCTGAGGAAAGTCCATTATAACGCCCATGAGGTGATTATCTTAGGCCAAGTTGACATAACATTATGCTTGGTTAGCAAGTTTAGAACAGCCACACAACACAGTTCATTTGCTGCACATGGCTACTAACACATAGCTCTGTGCAACCCTTAGAGCTGACCTTAACCAAACAAAGTAATTACATTTGTTTTGTTTTGTTTAATTTAAAAAGAAAATGCAATGTAAAATATTAGGGCAGTTTCTGCTATCACTTTTCTTAAAAATTCAAGACTTGAAGACATCTTTAATGAACTTGCTTACAGACACATTTTGAGACTGTATTAACGATCTTCAGGAAAATATGCCACCCTGAGGCTTCTTCCCTTGTTCACTTCAGGTTATGTCTGCATCCAGTTTTGACATAGGGGACCAAATGCTGGTTGTATATCAGTGCAGTATTTGGCCCAGAGTTTCAAAGTCTTTGCTATTCAGACTTTCCTATGAGGTCAACAAACAAAGTAGTAAAAAAAGAAAATATTAAGGCTTCAAGTAAAAATATTTCCTCTCTCTCCCACCCATGTAGTAAGGTACATTTAATTTCATAACACTCAATATATTATACAATTAAAGATACAGAGATCCAACTTTTCAAGGCAGATTGTACTACAATGAAAACCTGGAGGCTAAATGGGAGTGTATGAACAGGGAACGAACAGCTAATAAAATGCAATATGCAATGAAAATTGATGCATAAACTAAACAAAAACTATTGCTGTTTTTTAAATAAGTAATACAATTCATAGCTAAAAATAAAAACATGTTGAAAAGATTTAAGACTTCTGAAACATGAAATAAACATGACAAAAATAAAGAAGCTACTTTACAAGATGTGTTAACTTGTGCTGGATTTTCATGGCTGATCCCCACCTATTGTAAATTAGCATCACTTAAATGAGCTTTGATGGAGCCACACCAATTTATACCAGCTGAAGATTTGGCCTGCAGTATCTGTAAAAACTGAGACTATCTGGGCAGAAGAACCTTACCGCTAATCTGTAAACTGCTTGCAGAACTATACTTTAACATGGGCTGGATTCTGCTCCAAAGTTAGATTTAATAAATAGGTCCCCAGTCCCGCAACAGGAGCTATGCAAACAGACACTTACATGTCTGAGAAAATAGTTGCAGGTTCAGTGCCTTGGATGGAAATGAGGCTGGATTTGCTGCATGCAATCTCCTGTTAACAGTTCTGCTTAGATTATTCTTTCAGACGATTTGAATAATTTACTCCAGGCTATGTGTACTGAATTATATGCAAACCTCAAAAGGAAAAAAAAATAATACTTTGGTACCATTGTAAACCTATTAACAAGTCAAATGTCTCTCAACTGTGGGCAAAACTACTCACAAAATATATAATTCTTACATCTGAACCTGTAATGACACAGTGCATTCATTCTTTCCTCCCTTACCCCTTGTGAACTATGTCAAAACAACCCTGGATATTAGTGCTTTATACACACAATACTGTGTTTAGTCTTACTGAGAAATTCTCTCGTGAACTAATGTAGTTAACTTCAAAGGCTCTTTGGCCCTTCAAGTTCCTCAGTAGCTTTTTCATTTATAAATGCAGGAGAAAGAACAAAGTGGAGCATCGCTGGGATGCAAATCTCAAATATTACACTGGTGCAAATTTTCAGCCTTGCTTGCATGAATTTCATGTACATATTCAAAGATACATGATAAAATGTGCCCCTGTCTAGCTCTGTAGCCCAAATCCACTGTGTCACATATCCCTTCTTTTTCAGGGCTTACATATGGCATACATGATACTTTAAAAACAAGTAAGTCTTGTGATACTCTATGCACCAGAGTGAATTCCAGTCCTTGAGGAAGTACTGCATCTTCCTGAGGAGTTAACATCAGGGTAGAGTTGCAGATTAATAACAGTTAAAGATGGAAGAAATCTATAAGGCCGTCTGGTCTAGCCTCTTGCCCCTGCAGGCTCACCTCTTACAGAAATTTTTTTAATGACTTGTCCAAATATAGTTCGACTGTCCTAAATAGTTAGTCTCCAACACTCTACCTGGGAAAACTATTCCACTGCCCTTTCCCCTCCATCTTTTCTGCCCCCTTCTAAATGTAGACCATTGGTTACCAGTGACAACCCTTTGTTTTACCTTTGGTTTTACATCTTTTAAGTAACATATTTGTAAAATTATGATACTCAATTTCCACTTCATTGCTTAGCCTGTGACATGTTTTTAGCCCTTTAAATCTTGTCATCAGCCAGCCTGTCCAGTCTTTTAATATATATTGCTCCATCTGTACCTGATCCAGTTTGCCAGCATCTTTCTGGTACTGTGGTGCTTCCAACTAAAGACAACATTCTACATGCCAGTGAGCAAATCTGCATAGAAAGACTATTGCTTCTCTGCTCTGCAATGTCCCTACAGTAGGCATTTAAAGTATCACCAGGGCAATAAAATGCACACTGATTTCTAGTTCACTCTCTCGTAACTTTGGCCTACTGCAGCTGCATTGCTTTCTAGGTTTCTCCCTTCAGACAACATAGAGCATTACACAGAGAGATGATTAACTTTCTTAAGTTCTCTTCAATCTTCCTCTCCAAAAAATGATGTGATATACAAAGGACATAATAAGCACGTATTGCAGCAGACGTCAAGATTTATCTAACCAAAAGATAAATTTTAACGAGGCAAAACTGAGGTGAATATTTGCCTGCTGGAATAATTAATCTCAACATACATGAAAACAAGTAAGATGTTATCAACACACACTGAATTGCTACCAAATATCTAGAGAGCTCTCCATTACAGTCAAGGACTGAAAAGGATTCAACCCCTTGAAACAAATATACTGAAAAATGATGAACTTAGCTCTCTAGTCAAAACTATTCACCGGGCCAAACCAGGTGGGAAGTCGAGGTTTCGTATGCTGACTGGCTCCATGGTAAATAATAATTTTTAGTGACTTTGGCAACAGTCGCTCAGGATATTCTTAATTGCACAGATGATCTGGCTAGTTAGCATTGGTCC
The DNA here is from genome assembly GCF_000690535.1 of Cariama cristata. Lineage (NCBI taxonomy): Eukaryota > Metazoa > Chordata > Aves > Cariamiformes > Cariamidae > Cariama > Cariama cristata. The sequence goes on from NW_009636273.1 coordinate 18,380, forward strand.
AGATCTCAGATCTTTTGACTTCTGAGGTGGTAACTGAATGGGAAGGAAAAGGAGACAAGGAATGGAAAGAAGAAAAAAAATTCCATTTGTCCCAAAATTAGCTTTGCCAGAGTCCTCATATTTGTGACAAAAATAATGCACCCCCTTCTTGTTTTTTATAGTAAAGTTGGCTTTAAATCCAACAAAGTAAATGTAGTTTTCTAGAGACAGGAAAAGGAAACCTCAGAATGTTAAATAGATTTGACTGATATTATTTTAAAAAGTTGTTCCCCAGGGGAAAAAAACCCAAATGGAAAATCCTTTGTCTAACAGTACTGAAGACCAGAGGGAATGTGCTAGTAATTAGGCAGACAGAAAATGTATATCCTCTAGATGTACACTTGGCTCAGTTACACACACTGTAAATGATAACCTTGCTGCAGGATTACACAGATGGCACCAGGGCAAGGCAGTAAACCGTGTTATTGCCTAAATCCAACAGGTAATAAGAAGGGTGCAGAGAAAGCAGCTGACAGCTGTTTAAAATTTGTTCCCATCCAAACATTTCCTTTCTCATCTGCTTGGTTTTGTTTCCGAGTCAGAGAAGCCTTTAAAAACCAGAGGGAGCAAGAGGTCAGAGTGGAAGATCCTTACTGGCGTTGTGGTCCTTTTCCACGAGAGACGAACATGCGCGCGCACACACATACACACAATTTCACACACAGGGAGGCAAATGGCAGACAGTGAGAAGCTGTTGCTATCCTTTCTCCTGCTCCCATCTGGGACCAGGGTGCAGGGAGGCTTTTAAAGTTGACATAGTGTTTGCAGTCCATGTGCCTTTGCCTTGCTCCTTCACAGGAGGAGGAACCCAACCTGCAACGCCTGGGGGTCAGAGCAGTTCTTGCACACGCAGACTGGCCAGCACAGGAAGCCGGCTTTCCATGTCAGTAGGAAAACAACAGTTGGGCCTATGACTCCTGCTGGACACATCGCTGGCCAGAAGACCTGGGAAGGGGCATGGGAAAAACTGAATGATCCTGGACTGACCGTACTTTTTCACAGCACAACTGGTACACAAGAGGTTTGTTGGACAGACACACGCACAATGGCTTTAGCGCTCTCTTGCATGAAAGAAATCCGCTCTCTTGTTGTGGTGTTAGGTCACAGCCAGTTTCTGCCTGTCAGTTCAGGAAGTGTCTGATGGACTGTACAATTTTATTCCCTCAAGAATAAGGCTGCAGCTGGTTTTTGGCCAAAAGATAAAGATGAAAACAGAACAAACCCAAAACAAGAAAAGGAGAGTGGCCAGCTGCTGCTGCTCCTTCTTTGTTGTTATCTGAGTCTTCACAGTGCTCCTAGCTTCATGGCTGGCTGAGTGGATGGCTCTTTATTTTTAATTAATTTTATTTTACACTGAAATTTCATAGGTTGTTCCACCAACTCCAGACACCTTCTTAACATTTGAGTGTCTAGCAGGGCTGACAGGTGTACCCTGGGAACTTGATGTTGAACCCAACCTGGATATTCCTTTTGGCTGTCCATTTATTTTACTGTGAGGTGTCTTCAACTGCATGTCATCTCTGCATCAAAAGAAATAGCAAAAAATGCAATGTTAGTGACCAAAGTGTGACAGCAGAATGGCTTAATTCAGGGTAAACAATTATCCCTGTTGCCCTGAGTCCTAGTGTTGCAAAATATTCAAACATGGGAGCAACTTGGTTGAAGCCAATATATTTGATGAAATGCCACTGAAATGACAGAATTCATTTGGCCATTAGGTTAGTGGATCAGACCCCAGTAATATTTATTCATTTAATTACTTGCTTAAATGCTTTGTTGAATCAAACTAATTGCATAAGCATTTGTAGGATGCAGGAGGGTTTAACTATCACCACTGTCGATTTTAAACCAAACGGTATCTTACAACCAGAAATAAAATACTCAGAAAAAACACTTCCCAGTTAAATATCTAGTTAAACAAAACTACATTGCTCATGTATGAAAGACGTAAGAGAGGTGAAGTGTCAGACTTTATGACAGAAGACACAAACTGAATCAAGTCAGGAAGCACTCTAGGATGCCTGTAATTAAAGACCACATTCCAGATGGACTCTTTAAAATCATTTCCTTTCTTATGACCTACTGCCAGGGAGCATGGACAACAGGCTTTCCTCAAAAGATCTTTTAAATCTAGGCCACTACACACTAAACACTAAAGCTTAATGTTTCTCATCCCTAAGACTCTCCATGTAATTAGGTAAAAGCCAACCAAAGAACCTGTGTATATCCTGGAAGTGCCAGCACAACCAGTCTGCTGTATTCCAACATCTTACTCCTGCACAGTGGATGTCTGCTTGGGTTTCCCTCAGTCTGAAGTTTAAGAGTGGCTCATGCCAGCAGCAGTGACCAGGAGCTGAAATACCTTCCAGGAGGGAACACTTTCTGTCTGCCTGCAAACTGATGGAGCCTGAACTATTTCAGACCACTCTAACTTTTTCTGGAGGCCAGAGGGTTTGATGGACTAACTGTATTCAAAAGGCAATTTCTTTCTTTACATGTGTCTGCAAAACAAAACGAACTACTCCAGACTATTACACAACTCTTGATAGGCTCAGAATAGCTCCAAAACTAAGAGCACTTTTTATGTGGCAACCTGGTCTGACAGCTGTACCCTGGAGCTTGAGAGCAGCAGGTCTATCAGCTCACACCTGCCCAGCTTCTGCTACGCATTTAAGCTGTGCTTGCACTAGAGAATGGAGTCACAGGTATCTGAACCATAAAAATACACATACATAAATACAAAACCCCCAATATTATGTGGTTTCATAAAACACTGCTGTATCCCCAAATGGCCGAAATATGCAGGGACCAAATTCTACATTTGCCTTATCAAAGTATTATAAAAGTCCTAACATGGTGTGAAATTCTCCTGAAGAACACAGTCTGCCTCCTGAAACAATGCAGAAAGAAGCTGAGGAGTGTTAGGGGAAAGGGGAGAAGGAAAAGTAATTTGTAGTGTTACTGACAGAGAAAACGTGCTAGGTTTACAAAGCACAGAGTGCCTGTGGGAGGTTTACTTCGCTAGGTAAAAAACTTCGTTTATTAAGCTATTTATTTATTCATCTAGGTATTTGACTTGACTTTAGGAACTTCAGTAAAAAAGATCCTCTGCAATGGTATCATATGTCAGCAACTTTCTTTAACATCTGATGGGATCTGTAGCTATTTTAATAGCTAGACCACTTTTGCCAGACACTGTATTATTCAGCTGAACTGAAGTGAATTTACATGCTCTACATTTTAAGCAAGGACAATGTAAAAGCAGTGGGACCAACAGGCTGACAGCATAACCAAGAACCAGAGACTAAGAAAAGGCAAACAGCTTTTCATATTAGCATCTTTCCTACAGCAGCACCTGACACATCCAGGTCTCAAACAGATGGCAGAGAGGCAAAAGAAAAGTCCATAGGTGTTCTTCCATTGAAACAGACTCATTTCTTTAATACATATGAAGAGGAAAAAATGGCTGTCTACCTCATGAAAGTTAGATCTTCCACCAGGAGACAAATCATCTTAACAACTACAAGTCACCTGAAAACACTGCGGAAAAACCTGCTGGCACTAAACTTCAGGAGACCTACAATAATGGTTCTCCCATATCTCAATAACTTTCCCCAAAATGTTGGACAATACTGGAGTGAGAAACCTGGGACCTTAACTAGAGGACAGCATAGTGCAGTAAGTGCCAGATGCAAAGAAAGTCTAGATATTTCTGATGAGCCCTCCAGGCCTCAACTTGCTGAAATACCGCCTCCTCGGTGGGATCATGTAGCTCTTTTCAGACTTTCCAAGCCCTACGGTCTTCAGAAGGAAGAGAAAGAAGGATAAGCACATGCAGAAGCTGCAGCTGAGGATCTTGGTCAGATACGACTGACTCAGGCTGTCAGCACAGTAAATACTCTCTCTCCCCACACCTTCTCGCAGAAAGGAAGGAGGCAGAGATGCCCTAAGGCAATGCCAAGATGGTCTGTGCTTTTATCACCAGTTCTGTACTATGGGACACTCAACACAGCTAAATACACAGCTCTCTATGCCAAGCACAATTTCCAGGGCCGGTCTCAGCCCCTGTTTCCCTTATTGCAGGGTATGCTTGCATGTGCCGTGATCCCAGCTTTGCCTCTGTGCCCAAGCAATGGCTGGGCCCGGCCTCCCTTTAGGCTGCAAGCTAAAATGGCTCCACCCTTTTGTGCATAACAGGAGGGATAATCTGCCTCATATCTTGCAAACAATTATCCAATTCAGCTAAGACACTAAATCACTATGACTTTTACAACTTAGCTGACCACCTGCAGCTCAATTTACAGCAAATGCGCAAATGTTTTGTCATGATGAGGTTGCTATGAGGTTGTCGCAGAATTGAAGAGCACCCACAAGTCTCCCACCCTCGTTGGCCTACAGCAAACATGTAATCTGGGTTGTGCCTCCAGCGAAGCGCTCTGCACTTGCTTGCAAACAGATTCGCACTGCTAAGCAGCACCTAAAGCAGTACATACCTTTGTGCTCCCACTGATTGCATCTCTGTAATTTCCACAGTGTTTACAAATGAGACAGCCTTCGGGCCTCCATAAGACGGTGACCTAGGCATCCCTGTAGGGGATGACGGGACCTGGTGGCCTGGGGATTTGTAGGAGCCATTGCTCACCCTGCCCTGTAGTGCTTGATGGGACTGGACATTATTATTGGCTAAATCAGCCTGCAGAGAGGTTGTGGAAGTCCTTGGTGCTCTTGTCATTGCACTTGAGAGTGAAGACACTGAGGACTGCAGTATAGGGTTCCTTGTGCTAAAACTGGTAGCAGCCATCAGATTGTCTCTAGATCCGTATCTCATTGCCATGCTGCGTGGGTCTTCAGAGAGTGTGCTGACTTGCTGAAGGCTGTAAGAGCTAGGGGTGTCATAGACACCTGAGTCTGCAAACACTGAATCAGGGTGCGAGTGGAGGAGTTTCTCCCTCTCTTCCATCTCTTTCCTCTCCTGGATGGATGCCATAATGGTTTTGGAAAGGTTATCATAGCGGACTGGGGAGGGGTCTCGCTGATGTGGAGCTGGACCCCCCAGCACCGGGCTGAAGCTCTGTGGTGGCTGGCGTTGCAGCTCGCTCCCCCGTAGATGGCACATTTTGGCTGACAAATACGGGGAGTGGTACCCAACAGAGCTGACTGCAGAATGGGCGATGCACTTCCTCCCCGAGGGTGACATAGGGTTTAACAAACTGTCATATGAAAGACTCCCATTTCTGTTTGATAGGGAATTAGGAGAAAAGATGCTTTTGTACGGGGTGGAAGTGGCCCCTTCAGATTTTATTGGATGAAGGGGCACTTTGTCTGTCCCTCTCCTGCCAGCAGATTTCAGGCTCAGGGATCGTGAATTGATGGCCAAGGAATCTATCTGGAGTGGGGAAGACTGATAGGTCTTGTGGAGGGAGCTCTTCCGGTAGCTGGGGATGTCCAAGCTGGGTTCAGACTGGTAATCAAGGCTCCTGTCATCCTCTTCTATCAGAGCCCCTTGATTGTGTCCCTCCGGCATGGTGATCTAAAACAGAGGTGACTATGAGCAACAGAAGCTGATGATATGTAAGTACAGATTTGCTCCCCATGGTGAATGCATGGGAAGAAAAGAGCTGCAGGTCTTCTCTCAGACTCTCAGCCCAGCTATAACACACGTTCATTATAAAGGAAACTCCTAACTCTTGTTCAGCATATGGATAAGCACCTTAGAAGCAAGGGGGAGTTATTCATAGTAAGTGCTAAATAATATTGACAATAATAACTATGTCAATACATGGACATCAAAAACACAGAATGAGAGACCTTCTAAACTGAGACTCAAGTCTCAGTCAAGGTAAATCAGATTGTAATCTGATAATACTGCCCTTGAAAAAAGCACTTCAAGTTTTCTACGAATAGCTCTTGAGTTGAGGGATGTCTGGTTTTGTGTGCTGAGTCAGAAATACTTTAGGCTTCATTTCAACACACTAGGGATCAGCACACTCTTAATCCACTTTACTCAGAGCTATGAATATTCAGTAATTCTGAATTTCTGGTCATAGGTCTTCAAAATTAAGCACCAAAGCTTAATTAAAGCAGAGAGGCCCCTTCCCACCATTTAGACAATAAAATGAAGCAATTTTCTCTTTTTTATTACCTGTGTAGGAGAAAGTGGCCACATCAGAGAAGGAAACATAGGCCCTAATTTATTTATGTGGATTGAAAACAGATGGGACTTCACTTTGTTTTACTCTATGAAATATTGCTTACAGTTCTGTTCACTTAAAAAGCCATTCTCTGCTAAACAAATAGTTTTCGCTGTTATTTTTAAGGAAGAGTTTGCCATAATGCACAATAAATTGGCTACACTGGCTCTGCAAACAAAAAATTATTGTCAGTCGCATATTTAATCAGAAATGCAGTCAATGCAGTTTGTTCTTTATCTAATTTCTTTCAAAGGGAAATTATCCAAAAAAGCCCAACTGGCAAATATCCGTTTTATTCTGAATTTTTCTTCAGGTTTTTTTTCTTTGAGCTAGAAGATAGGGAAATATGTAAACCAGCTCACTATCTTCTAAAGCATGGTGCTAAATTTGGCCTTCTCTGGAAAAATGAGACCAAGTGACAGCCTCTGAAGGAGGAGGAGAGAGCAATGATGTAGCTTATAAGTATATTTGTGCTACTTATCTTTGTGCCCTGATCCCTCTTTCCTAACAGCTTTTACTGCTCAAAAGCAGAATTACATTGACAGGCTGAAGAACTGATGAAGGGACAACACGATATTCCTCACACCAGCTCGTCTCTTTT
>NW_009636273.1:25241-37676 GCF_000690535.1 Cariama cristata
CTTTCCCTCTGTACCTTATACTTAGACTTGGCAAACAAAAACATGCTATCCTATCAGCTTGCCAAGTGAACTCCTTTTTATAATATTCCCACTTGACTACTAGAAAGTTGTGACTACTATAAAATTGAACAAGTCCACAAAGCTGATTGTATGCACACCAGTCAGTCTATAGTAACATCTTTTTCAGTTAGGATTGAAACAGCAACCCTCAGAGTGAGGATGCTATACCCTGCTATCATTTCTGATGATAGCACTGCCCAGTCTCCCGGCCTAATCAAAACCTATCCTGTATCTATATTGCATCTGTGGCTATGTACTGAATGAATAAAACAAGCTTGCTTTCCATGGGTCTCTGACTTTTGGCATCATGACCCAAAATACTGTTGCTTACACAGCTCAAAATTGCTAGCTGATGTCTGTAAACAGAATATTTTGAATTGGATATCAAGCCATTTTTTCATGTAATAAAGTAAAGATGATAGGATATTAAACTTTCTGGATACAGTGAACACACTGTTGTTCTCATGTTCCCTTTCATAAGCCAATCTTTTCTTCATTAAGTGGACAAATCCAGAGAACAAGATTTACAATTATTATAGTGAGACTAAAACCTGAACCTGGTGGTAGCTGGAATTCCACCATCTATCATCATCTTTCTTTTCAAAATGAGAAGGATACTAGAAAAGTTTTCTTCACCATTTAAGGAACATTCTGTCTTATTCCAGTGTTGCTGCAGTCAATTAAATATCTCTACCACATTTTCATTTCCTTACTTATATTACCCTCTTCTTATTATTGCAGGGGTGACATTGGAGGACCTAATGAAATTAATTGTAAGAAAACTGCATTGTGTGTGGTATGTGTGTTTTAAGTGTATCTCCACTGATGTGTGAAGACTTGGATACATATTGCAAATATACAAGTTAGACCAGTGATTTTCAAACTGCTGTTCTCAGGTCCTGGGGGACAAGGAATATTTGCAACAAACCCATGAAAAATAAGTGAGAAAAACAAGATTAGCAGTGGGCTTAGTTTCACACTCTGCTTCCAAAGAAAACAGTGTAAACTTTTTCAAAACTCCTAAGCAAAACAGAAAACAGTCAAAATTCCAGGGCAAGTGTCTCTAATTGTTTGGACCTCAGTTGTCTTGATGGGAGGAAACCATGCCAAGTGTTAGGAAGTTGGGTTTTTTCCCCATATAACCCAAATGCACTGAGAAGGTGCTAAGGAAGGTCAAACAGGAGCAATCTTCTATTAGTTTTAACCAAAATATCTCTTGGGACGCTTTAAAAGTTATTTCTGTTTTGCAAGCTGACATCTTAAGTAATCACTGAGTGTGTTGTCTGTTGGCTGAAGGGTCTGATCCAGAAAAGCGCTAAGCATGCCCAGCTCCCTCTGAAGTGAATGTGAGTTGGCACCTATGTCAAGAGAAGCCAACGGGAGGTGACACTTCTCAGCATCTCAGGATCAGGCCGAGACACTGGTAAAGCAGCAATGCATGCCTGTCAGCAGGACAGATGTGTCAAGCTCAACAGTGGAAAGCTGCGAAAGCAGACATGTTTGCATAAGGAGCATACACTATTACACAACAATGCCAATAGTTGTTATTTACTTTTATAATCTGACATTCACTAGAGCCCTCACAGTGAATTTATCCTCAGCTCCCTGTTGCTGGGTGTTAGCTGGGAGCAGATTCTGCCAGGCTCGCTTACCTGCTCAGCCGTAGCATGGTAGTGGATTTTGGGATTGTTGCTGAAAGCTGGTCGATACTTGTACATGGCAGGTGTAGGAGGGCTGATAAGTTTAGGTGAAAGGCCACCTTCTGTAAAAGAAAAAAAAAAAAAAGGACTTTTTATTAAAATGTGTGGACAGAAAGCTGTCATCCCTAATTCCTTGCTATCCATGGTCCTCTGCAAACAGGTCTGCTCTGGAAAAAATAAAACTTGCAGTACTTTTGTGCAGAATTTCACCAAAATCAATGGGGCCCGGGTGGAAATAACAGCACATTCCTGTCAGATCAGCAATCTAAAGAGAAGGAGAAACAAGGTATAAATACATTAAGTGGGGTGAACATATTTTGGTGAGTAGTAATTTGCCATAATTTGCCATAATTTGAAAAACGAGCTATTTGGGTTGAATTCAGCTACTAGTTTTGTCTGGAAAAAAAAGAGGTTTTTTGATAGTATCAAAGCTTTAATTTCACATTTTCAAAAATAATTCAGTTTGTAATGCCTAACCATTTCTTGCTAATATTTCTGATTCCTTAGTTCAAAATGACATTTTTCATTTTAAAATTGACCAAAAATTTAAGAAGGGGTTTAAAAGGGTTTAAAAACTCTGCGAAACTGACATGAAACATCCAACCTAGGCTTGAATGAACCACTTCAAGCTGACTTTTCTCTCCCTTTCCTGCTGTTTATTCCCCTAGCTCAGAACTCCTATAAATAGAAAAAAAAACCCTTAACCCAGATCCCATTACTATTTTGAAAGAACACCAGAAGCTTTTTAAAGAGGCTGAAATATTTTCTTATTAATAAAACACTGATCATGCAACTATACCTTCACTGGTCCCCAGCTGCCCTTTTAGCTCAGAGTACTTGCTTGGATCTCCTTTCGATGGTAGAGGTGGTTGTACATCCATACTTTTATCCTCCAGACCTTCCAGGCTAATTTTAGACTGAAAATGAACAAAGAATCAATCATTACCCGCAACTTAGTTAAAGAAAGAGCACGTGTCAGAGCGCTGGATGTACCACAGAACAAGAACTACTTATACCTATAATGACAAACATGATTGAGCATCCACTTCAGACAAGGACTGTCATGTGTAAAATGAGCATTGTCGTAGCAAGCCAGTATAATTTTAAATGCACTATCCTAGTCTATTTGGCACGCTAAATAACATTACTATCACACTAGTTAATATGTGGTAGAAGACAATGCTGTTTTCTAGCATGTTTCAGCAACTTTCCAGGCAGCTCTCAGCAAGTAACTATCCAAAGCGTGTAACAAGTAACTATCCACAAAAATCTTGCAAGGTGGCTTCTTTTGAATCCACTGCTTTTTATATGACTAAACAAATCATTCTTTCTATTTCATACTAGGAGAAACTTAAAAAAAAAGAAGAGGAGAAAAGAGAACTCAGCTTCTGAGCCAATATTCCTTTCACTGGACCACCAACCTTCCTGAAGTCAGAAAGCTCAAAACCTTCTTTAAAGTAGAACAGTTGACCTGGTGGTACAAGGGTTCCCGCAGTGTTAGGATCATTAAAATTAATTTGAACCCCAAGAGGTGGCAACTCTTGGGACAGAAAGTAACTATTGCAAAGAAGAGCCACCTTTTCCAAAAGATGCCCAGAGGCATTCTATTATAGAGCCACAAAAAGGGCTGTTTCTGGATCAAGAGCTGCTGTTACTGAACCTGGGTTACTTTTAGAGGATGAAGTATATGACAAGGACTCAACCTCTATAATTTTCTCAAAAAAATGCATCATTTCAAAGAGGTTTTCAATGACAAACTCATTCCCAGGCTTGATAATGCTCAATCCTTGCTCTTCAAAAGCAGCGCTTTGAAGGCTACCTTACCTTGCTCCGGTTGAGGTTGGCTTGGATCCCGTTGTCACTGATCTTCACTGTGATCTGTCGCTCAGATAAATCAGGTCTGAGGAAAGGAGGTTTCACACTCACAGCTTGCTTCTTCTTGGGCTCAACTATGTACCTGATTAATTGTTGAACAGTCATCATTAAAATAAACAATAGCCTAAGAACAAGGCATAGAGACAAGAAAATCTTCCTGCTTCCAGGGTATGGTTTAAGAATGTGTCAGAATCTAGGTAAGCAAACTCCGTTTTTTTTCAATGGATGTAATAATTGAAAAGCAATAAAAAGACCAATTTTTTTTTAGTGAGCAAAAGGAGGGAATGCATTAAAAAATCTAAGCAATTTTTGAAGCACTGATGGACAAGAGCACAGTTCACATGAAGAGAGAAAGAGAGGCCTACCACCAATGGAAGTGATTTACTAGATCTTACCGAGTTAACATGAAACAGTTTCCCTGCGGTGGCAGACAGTGACTGGGGGAATAAGACCCAGCACATGGGGAGTTAACATGGACAAGATGATGTGCTGTCAGTTCTAGCTTACCACACAGTGACTTGTTTCTGTAGCATGTTTAGAGTGTTCAAATAAATGGAAGTAAAAGAAACAGACAGGTCTATAGGAAGCAACAAATCTAAAGGGAAATGGCTGACTTCTTTAGATCTCTAATTTCTTTCCAGTGGACTAGAATTCTGTAAGTGCAAATGGGCAGTAGCCGTACAATGCATAAATATCAAAATACACACAAGCTTTCTCTGTTTTATCTAGTGAATAGGACATTCTAGTAGTGATGGCTCAGTGACTTTCAATATACAGGACAATTTGAAGAGGTCTTCATAAAACACAAACATTCTGCTTGCTGAAAGTCTGAGAATAGCCATGATTATAGTACTCACACCCCTCTCTTAACAGGAGTGTCTCCCAACTTCTAATATCTGGCCCTTTTAAAGTATCTTGACCTGATTTTTGCATTTTGGTAGGTCTGAGAAGCAGCTATTCCAATGTCTTCACTTTAACACACATTAACAGTCTTTTAAGACTTATTTGTTGCATAGCGAAGGGAAAAAAAAAAGGCAGACAATAGTGTCGATAATAGTATCAGGGTCTGGAATTGCTCAACACTCTGAAAAGGCTCAAATAAGTCTTCTTGTAGTATGATTATTAACATGTTTGCAGGCTGGACAGCTCAGCACCTAAGATATTTATACTCCATCTGATCTATTGCATTAAAATCCTCATTTCAAAATGTGAAACGATAAATCTATTTCCCCAAAAATAGAAAGCCATAAATAAAATCCCAAGATCCATGATGTAGACCTCATTGAAAATCTGTTTTATGATAATGAAAGTGCCAGTGAGATTGAAAACCACAGCAGCCTTAAATTAAAGTCTTAAAAAGAAAGGCTGATTTTAGATTCATTCCTTTTCTCCAGCAGACTAGAATACCTGGACATTGACTGTACAGTGCAAAAAATCGTGTTGGGAATGTGGTAACATATGGAAACTTACCTTGTTACTGAAATGCACTGGACAAACAAGTTGGTGAAGACAAGGGTATCAGTTCTTGATACAATTTGACATGCTCATTCCAAATAAGCATTTCTGGGATGAGGGTTATGAATTACGTGAAGAAAGCAACTACTTGGACACCTTACAGCCATGCAACAATGAAGCAGCTATCACAGAGCTCTGCCTTCAGGAGTGTTTTGCTTTACTTCCCTGTTATTTCATCAATGGTCTTTCACTTGTGAGCCCAACCAAGCACATTTTCTTCCTCTGTCCCAACAACTACTCTACCTCCCTCATTCCCAGCTGAAAGCATTTCTCTTACCTGGGAGCCAAGGGACTGCAGAGCACATGTTCCACATTTCCGCAGCATCCTCGGGTAAAAGGATTCACTCCTCCACGGAATTTACCTGTCACCTGGAAACATATTCAGGACAGTGCTCAAACCTCTGGTGATATATATATATACACACACACATATATACACACACATATATATATATATAAAAAAGTAATCATCCAACCCTCAGAAAGACAAGAACAAGTGTGCCTTGCCCTGACCCTGTTGTCCTTCCCAAACAGATTGTTTTCCTTTGAATGCTGCACTTCCTCTCTCCTGCTCTAACACACCTCCTCCATCAGCTACTTCTAGCTAGGAGGCACACCAACTAAAGATCCCTTCCCAAAAGGGCAGTGTGCTCAATGTGACTGGGGTTCAAAGTGGCCAGGTTCACCTCTCCATGCTGTTTCTGCATTAGATTTGTCACTGCTGTCAGCCAGACATCCTGTTTTGGTCCCTTTCATTCCCCTGTCATTTCCACTCCTCTGCCCTGGCAAGTCCCCTCCAAACAAACATGAATGTCAACATTCATAATGCTGGATGAGAGAAATGTTTCCTCTCTATCAGCATCCCATCCCTAGCGGCAATCAGTATGAACCACTGCCTTATGTGGGATGGTGCCAGGAACTGCCTGGTGATGACGATGTTTCCTTGGAAATGAGCTAGTTTAATAAAATCCAAGCCTCATTAGACTGGTGGGATCCATTCAAAGCTTCATAAGCAATATAAAGTGTTTGTACTCTACAGGCAGAGACGAGAAAGTAACCATATGGGCACAAATACCAATAAAGCCAGAGAGATTAATAGTGGTTGCCATTAAAAGCATTACTGTTGCTGTTTGCAAGTAATGCATTTTAATCAACTCATAGTTCTGATCTAGCAACAAGTTTACAGAGTATCAGAAATACTTTAATTACTTGCACACAAAATGATGACAATTAAACGATTTTGCAATATATTATGCTGGCCCCTTTGATATAACATAAAATTCTTTAAAAGGCCAAGAGAGAAAAGCTGGAAGTTCTGAATGTTGGAAGAGTAACCTGATGACTAAAACATGGGCTGGGGACATTCCGCACATCTGCATTCAATCCTGGGCTGAAGCTGACTTGTGCCAGATGCTGGCAAAGCACTTTGTATCTCTGTGCCCATTTTCTCAAACACAATATGAAAATAAAATTTTTCTAACTCACAGATTACATTACTAATTATATCAATTTGGTTTCTAAAGTAGTTTGAAATCCACTGATAAAAAGCAGCCTCAGAAGGAAGGGTATTTATTTACCCTATTCAGAAACTAAAAATACCAAGACATGAACAGATGTTGGGTTATAGGTTATTTTGATTCCATAAAAGACTTTCAGAGGCATTCAGAAAGCTCACAAACATCTAAACTCAGCCACCACGCACTCCTAAATCACAGTTTGCCTACTATGAATGCTCAAAACCTACAAATTCCAGAATTAACAAATATCAAAAATTTACAGTTAAACACCAAAAATGTCTGTACCACTGGCCTAAGAAATGCACTGGGAAAAGAGGACAAGTGCATTTGGCCGTATTGTAACTGGAAAGCAGATAACTAACAGTGTGAGAAAAGAGAATCAATACTGAGACTGCAGGAGAAAAGTGCATGTTTTGAAACAGGTGACAGCAGCAGATCTCATATCCATTACTCCTGGTCTGGTGCCCTAATTACTTACATATGCTTCCTTTGAAAGGGACCTAAAGACTGGGAACATTCATCCTCCAGTTACAGACAGACAATACAGATGACTAAACAGAAATTAATCATAGAATGGTTTGTTTGGAAGGGACATTAAAGATCATCTCATTCCAATCCCCTGCCATGGACAGGGTCACCTTCCACTAGACCAGATTGCTCAAGGCTCCATCCAACCTGGCCCTGAACACTTCCAGGGATGAGGCATCCACAGCTTCTCTGGGCAACCTGTGCCACTGCCTCACCACCCTCACAGTGAGAGTCAGGAGTGTTCTTTATTCTCTCAGTCCCTGCCTTTGCCTTCTGCGACTTGGGTGGTGTGGCTGGAGAACTTGCCAGTGAAGACTAAGGCAAAAAAGTTGTTTAGTACCTCAGCCTTCTCCATGTCCCAGGTAACCAGGTCTCCTGTTTCCTTCCAGAGAGGGCTCACATTTTCCCTAGTCCTTCTTTTATTACCAACTTACCTATAGAAGTTTTTCTTGTTGCCCTTGACGTCCCTGGTCAGATTTAATTCTACCGGGACTTTAGCTTTCCTAACCTGATCCCTGGCTGCTTGGACAGTTTCTCTGTATTCCCTTCAGGCTACCTGTCCTTGCTTCCATCCTCTGTAGGCTTCCTTTTTGTGTTTGGGTTTGTCCAGGAGCTCCTTGTTCATCCATGCAGGCCCCTTGGCATTTTTGCCTGACTTCCTCTTTGTTGGGATGCATTGCTCCTGAGCTTGGAGGAGATGATCCCTGAACATTAACCAGCTTTCTTGGGCCCCTCTTCCCTCCAGGGCTTTGTCCCATGATACTCTACCAAGCAGCTCCCTGAAGAGGCCAAAGTCTGCTCTCCTGAAGCCCAGGGTAGTGAGCTTGCTATGCGCCCTCCTCACTGTCCTAAGGATCTTGAATCCCACCATTTCATGGTCACTGCAGCCAAGGCTGCCCTTGAGCTTCCCATTCCCCACCAGCCCCTCCTTGTTAGTGAGAACAAGGTCTAGCATAGCACTTCTCCTCGTTGGCTCTTTCATTAAGACCAGATTATATTTAATTTTCAGAACGGCATTGGAAGATGAATTAATCTCAAGTCGTTTGGTGGCTCAGGAAACCAAACCAAGCTAGGATGTATTTCCCAATAGTTATTTCAATCAAGTTAAATGCAAAATGTTAGTGTAGCCACAAACACAAGAAGTTAAACTCTACTTTTTTTATAATTTAAATTTTTCCTTCCTCCTCAGCCTAAAATTTTCATGGACAGTTTTCATCACTGCACAAAGACAAGCCTAAGGCAGACCATGATTTTGGTTATGAGACCGAAATGCCCTGGGTGTCACACTACTATTGTTAGCACTATCAAACCTAATACTTGGCCAAAATAAATTTTAAAATGAAGAGCAGCTGATTCCAAGCAGAACAGAGAAAAGCATTTAAAGATCTACAGCTATGGTAAGACTGCTTTGTTCAAAGGCCAGACTTCAGATTTTTTGCTTACATAAACCTCCCACTCTATTCTGGATAAAATAGTGGGGATAGGAGACAACCTCATCCCAGTTTACAAAGGCCTGGCCTTACATGGATGTCTTCAACTCTTACAGTCTGCACAGCAGCCATACAAGCTACATAAGCATGAAGCCAACAGCCTGCAGGACAGCCAGAACAGCACACTCCTCAGCACGAGCTAGAGAGCACCCATAGGTGCAAAAGCATGAAAAATGCATTTGAAAAAAACAGTGAAAAAGAAGTGTGATGTGGGAAAAAAAGTGAAAAAACCCCAGATGTGTGAGGGGTGCTTTGGAGCTGGAGCTGTGAAAGGGTAAAGCACTAGAATGCACACAATTAATTAGCCTTGGGAAGAAAGCTGAAAATACTGTGTGCAGCTGACTGGCATGCTGCCTGACCCAGTGTAAAGCTTTCTAACTGAGCTCCCCCTTACGGATTGCAGGGGCATGCTATCGATCCCATGACTAGAGCTCTATCACCCCCATATCAGGCTATTGATATGCATATGCATATAGGTCTGGATCACCCAAATAGGGGCTGTGGATTATATACGTTTGAGTAACTGCAGGGGAACTAAAGTTTTACAGGCTTTTTGGCACAAGAGGTAATGTTGGCACTCAGTTTGGAGAAGCAAAACAAATTAAGTCCAAAAGCTCTCTGTGTGCATGTGCACATACGCATGAGAACAAGAAAGGGACAAAGAGAGTGAGACAAAGGGTTCGCTCAGACCTTATTATCTGCAGTGTGGGTTAGTTGGGGGAGTTCAAAATATCAGGAGACAGGTCAAAAGCATGATTTAATCTTTTCTTTTCTTTCTTTCATTCAATCTCGCGGTTTGTTCAGTCTGACTCATGGAGTTTGAACTTCTGGGGTTGACGGTACTCACTACATAAAACCTATTTCAAGGCGATAAGTAGATTTTAATTGGTAAATAAGCCTGGAATGATTCTTTATGGTTAGAAGGGGGAAATCTTTGCTTGTAGTACATTCAAGAAAAAAATCTGAAAATAAAAAACTAGGCAATCTTCCTAGGTCTTCACCAAAGTTCCAGTAAGAGTGTTACTGCTAAGATTCGGATCACTTTTTGCTTTACCCAAGCTGACTTGCTGACTTTCCTTCCCAACTCAACATCTTAGCCACAAACACAGAGAAAGGATTACTTCTTACCTGTTCATTTGTTGTGCGCCCTCGAGCCACTAGAACAATGTGGAAGCCAGTGAGACCAATGACTGGAATAAAGAATAACCCAGCCACACACATGACAGCCATTCTGTATCCAGGAGTTAAAGAAACTGGGATGAGTGAAGGGAAAAAGAGGCTATAAACGAGAGGGAGAGGAAAAGGAGAAAAAAAAAATTTTGGAAATAGGGAGGGTGTCCCTCACCTTTAATTAGGTCTAACTAAATTTTACCTCAAAGTTCAAGTTCATCTGCTCCTAGCCTGGGTCCTTATCTTTGAGATGGTTAAAAAATAATGTGAACTTATTGATTCCAGCTCTAACCATCTTGTAAAGATTGTTCTGCACTAATCTATCAACAGGGGTAGCACCCCTCAGAGCCAGTGGTTCGTGTATTTTACACTATCATGCAGAGGGACTGTTTCTAGGGCAAACTCTGCTTTAAAATAGAGTAACAGAGTTTTAAATAGAGTAACAGAGTTTTAAATACAGTAAATAGTACCCAGCAGTTTAGAGTCACACCCAACTGGAAGTAAAATTTGGGGAGGCAGCATATCCTTCTGCTGGGCTGTCACGGCAAAGATTGAGACAGACAAAAGCTCAACTATAGTTTTGGGGGTAATTGATGGTTACACAGGTAAGATGGGTACAGAGGAAAACCTGCACTAAGCATTTACAGGGGAAGAGCAATAGGGGATCAGGAAAGGAGTAGGTCTCCACCAGTTCCAGGAAGACAAATCTTCAGATTCATTCTTTCACATTTTCCTCAAGGCCACCTTGAGTCTTGAAAGACCAAAAAGAAGGATACGTAATGGTAGTATGAGCTGCTCCCAGCTTTTCCATATGGTTTAGTACAAAGATGAGCCCAAAGGTGAATACTCCAACCATGTGTGTACTTAAGGACAGCAAGAAGAGAAAAAAATAGCGATAGTTCCTCCGTCCTATGCAATTGTTGACCCACGGGCAGTGATGGTCAAAATCCTTGTAAAGAAAGGAAGAGATAGGGAACAGTATCCAAACAGTGAAAGGAAATACATTGTCTTAGAGATAAATCTGAACCATCATCATGTAAAATTACATCAGACTAGCTCTGCAGCTCTACAACATGCTAGACTCTCTTTATAAGGCTCTTCTTAGGACCAAGTGGTTTCTGTATCTATGGATGGAGAGGTACTTGAGTGTTTATAGGGTTCGAAGAGAGGATATACAAAAAATCAAAGACAGGCTATTTGTCTGCTAGCAGCAGCAGCACTAATTTTTTTATCATCCTTAGCATGAGGAGCCAATTACAATGAAGTTGTTATAACCTAGAATGTTTTGAAGATGCAATACTGCTGCAGAACTTTCTGCCCCACGTTTCTGTATTTATATGTAGCCAAATGAATCTGTTTTAAACAATGGACATCATGAAAGATACTTTTTCACCAAGCAGGTCCCCAAAGAAAAGCAACAGCTGGGTAAGACACAGGCAAAGTTCTGCACAAGTTCATTAATGGTTATGAACCCAAAGCTAACTATTTGTCTCAGTCAAAAGTTCAAAGTTCGTCATAAAGTCAAATCCCTTTTAACAGGAGATTTAATAATGAGGACATGCCACAGACACCTTTCAAGTGCCTTCACACAGTTTTGTAAGCATGTAAATCCACTGTCTTCAATGAGATTGTTCTTGACATGAAGACAAGATCAGGTGCAAGAAATAAACTCTTCTCATTTCTGTGTTCTTCAGAACAGATATTACACATTCATTACATCAACAAATGAATTGCTTATTCTTTGTTTTGTGGCAATGCTATTTTTAAACATTCCTCAATGACAAAGGCCTTTTTGTATTTTTAAGTTTTGCACAATGTATTTACCAAAAATTTACAAAATACAAGAAAATGGATTAGAGCTTTCTCAAAGCACATTAGAAAATGACAGGGGCAATTTAATAAACATCATTTCAAGCCACATCTGAAATGCTGACATAGCATATATCTATTGCGCAAATCTGGTTCTATGTAGCCCAAAATATCTATGGATTATGAAACTATATAAGTACCCACTGCAAACACTTCAGTAATGAAAACAAAAATCTGACTACTTTTGTCACAGATTCATTTTTGGGTCCCTCTGGTCACAGCAGGCTTTAGGTTTTAACTGATTTTATTTCTGCAAGTGTTGTATTCATTCATTTTTATGAAATTAGCTCAAAAATTTTATATTTGTGAAAAGAATTTTTATTGCACATTCTAGACTGAAAGTGAAAAAATGTGAATTACAACCCTGAATGGGTTCCATATGGAACAGCCAGTAGAATTGCTCCTATCACTGTCTCCAAGTTCTTCTAGAATAGACAGGTGAGTGGCAAATAAGCATCACAAGAATCAATAAAGCATGCTGTTTAAGATCATGATTTATTGATTCAGAAGTCATTAATACTTTTTTGCCTATACTCCTCCACAGCAGTCATAATTTAATTATACAAGCCGAGTTTCTTACTTGTCCACCAGAATAGTAAGGAACATTCAACCGATCTGACCATCAATAAAACTTCTGGAGAGCTAGGCAGAGTCACCTTGTATTCTGCTATTTTATTTAGGTTTTTTTTTGATTCTCTCCCATTTTCATTC
>NW_009636273.1:37707-54145 GCF_000690535.1 Cariama cristata
GCAGAATTGACTCCCATGGAGGCCTTATGGCAGCATGAAATTGCAAGTGTTTATACCAGTGAATTTTGAGCAATCTTTTTCTTAGAAAACTTCATTTGTTGAAAATGAATTTTCATGCTGAGCCACTGGGGAGGGCAGAAGAAAGAAATTCCATGGGACAACTGAGAACTGACCATCATCTAAACAATCCTCAGGATCCAGAATTAGTGAAAACATTTATGTTTTAAAACTAGGAATCTATGACTCAAGTTTTCTATAAAAAATCCAGCTCTATTCGACAATTCACAGCAGCCTAAAGCAATTGTGTGACACAACTTACGAATAGTTGTGGCTATTCCCCTCTACCCAGGGACCTCGGCAGCTCCTTACTCTCCATCTTCTCAAATCCCGTATCTTTCTAAGGCCTTCCACAACAGGACAGCCTCGTCCTATTTATCGATGGTTACTAGGCACACCACTGCTTCCAGATAATTATAACTTAGATATATATTGCCCTGAAGGAGAAAATGACTGACATAAAATAAATCCAGGCAGCCCTTCTCTCACACGTAAATGTGCTGCTTTCTTTGGGACTATTCCCTTGCTTATGGCAAAGAGGATTAGGACAAAGATGGTGTATAGAGCATTCCAGCTGACTCTGGTATTTTTTCCCTTTCTGATTAGTAATTCCTTTCATTTTAATGGCACAGCTGAATATATTTTAGACATATTAAAGATTTCATCTTTCTGTTGGAAAAAAAAATAGACCTCGCAGCAGAAATGATCCTTAAGAAGTGGAATTTTTAGCTCAGCAATAAAAAATTCCCCCTGGCAATACACTGCTGTGGATACAGCACTCTGTGCTTACAAGTTTGGGAGATGTTTAGAGCTTAAAAGCACTGTTTGGGGGTTATTTTTTAAAAATCCTGTGTGCCTCACCAAGACCCTTGGCTATCAAGAAACATGAAAGTCCTATAATTCAGAGCGACCAACATTAGAAACATGAACAAGTTCATGCTCTGAGCTGGGGTGTTGAAACAAACATGGGGTCCTTCCATTGACTGGAGAACCACTCGCTGAATTCTGAGTTTGGTTTTCCTAAAGCTCACACACCATTCCAGCTTCTCTGCTTGTCCACTAATGTAGGTGCCAGTTTGTTCCAAATTAAATGATGAGCCCTAAGTTCACACATGACAAGCTACAATGGTCCACCCTGAATTTCCTGCTCTTCTGAACTCTGCCTCTGCATCAACTCTTCTATTCACCCCTTTTTTACGTTCATGATTCCTTAGCTACTTCAAGGAAGATAAAGCCAGCATTATAAATTTTTATTCTAATTATCACTGCCAACAAAGCTGACATCAAACGTTATTGCATATGTAACATACATCATAACTGAGGGCCACGTTTCAGATGGTACTATTAGGTAGATTAGTAGGCGTCCATCAACCAGGCTACAGCTGGGAACTTCCAAGAACTGAAATATCGGAGGGAGCACTCAACTGCATGTTTCCAGTAGTATGTGCAACCCCATCACTGAGGCAAAGCCAACAGATCACATAATCAACAGAACTGTTACCTCAACACAGTTGTCGCAGACACTGCAGTGAGAGCAGCGTGGAGGACGGTAGAAGTGGCAGGTGGCACACCATTTCATCCGTACTTGGATTCCTTTAATCTCCACATTCTTGTAGAGTGGAGCTCGGAAGTCGTCATCCTTATCTTCATCTTCATCTGCTGCTCAATGCAAAATGAAATGTTAGTGGAAGTAACAGAGGGTAAATATAAAAGAGCTAATCCAGTCAGTGCCTTGGATACAGGGGCACTGCACATGCTCTTGGGCTTGTCAGAGAAATAACAGAGTGATGGAAGTGATGGACTGTCAGAACAGGTTGTCGGGCTGCAGAACACTTCAGTAATCAGGGCTCATTTTAGCACCTCCCATAGGAGTGCTGTGCAGACTTACTCACCAGCCCTGGTACAAAGAGAGGTGTTTGAGTCTTATCTTAGCCAGCATTTACAACCCAAATGAATAAGATGAGGTGCAGACTAGAGTCAAAGAGGGGATGGAAATCACCAAAGCCCTTGTTGTGAGAAGTTCTGCTGCATGCATTTGGGATTAATTCAGTGCTAGCCTACTAGCACATAAAGTGAAATTAATTACATCGACAAGTATTAGAAGAAGGTTGTGCTAGCTCAAACCCCCCAAATCAACCCGGACGACCCTAAGTGACGACGATTTGCTCAGCACTCTAGTGTCAGCCCACAATCATCCCAAAGACCTGTTGCTCCAGGGAGTCTTGATGCCACAGTGTGCATTTGTGTGCCCGTGAAAAGTACTTTCATCAGTGCTTACTTCTTTATAGCGTATCCCATGCTCACCTCTTCATAGCATACCCAGAACGCTCTTGCTTTAGTAACAGTACATAACTGGGAAGATCTCACCTCTCTCAAAGGCAGCATGGTCTACTGATCTGAGCACAGGACTGGGAGTCGGGAAGTCCTGTATTCTAATTTTCTCACTCTGTGGGCTTGAGCTAGTCATTTAGCCTCTCTTTGCCATTAGTAAGAAGAGGATGACAATATCGCAGTCATCTTATTAGGGACAATGCGGAGGGCAGATGGTTTATCATCTCAGCTAAGCGCTGCCCTGTTTAAGAAAAGAGGCCATTTAAAAATAAGTGCACAAAATAAAAGCCAGTCTACAATAGACAAATATATATTGGGAAGAAAAGGAAAAAAATAGAATTATGTTCATTAAAGTTAATCTTTTATTCTGGATCCCTGTGATCTTTATTTGTTTCCTTTTGAGAGAGGAAATCTAAGAACACCTGGTTCGACATTATAGTGCAGCCGGCATTGGTTGACTGGCTCCAAATTAGGTGGAATTCGATAATATTGTCCCAGTGGGGCATCAGTCACTGTCATTTGGTTCTATATTAAATCTTCTCTAGATGTGTTATCATGATCCAATTTCCATCAACTTCAGAGAGAGTTTCTCCCTTTGCTTCGATGAGCTTGGGATCTGGCTCAGCTACAGTATTTACCTTGCAAGACTATTCTCTGGATTAATGTTTGTGCGTGGAAAGAGAGTGCTGTACTGGCACCATTCTCTCTAATTTTCCTTCACAACTAGTCAGTGGGACTCTTAGTGAGAGCTGGATTTTAAATTCCTTAGGCACTTCTACAAATACAATCTGTAGGTTCTTACAGATTGTAAGATTCTATACTATTATAAACTAGCCCATGCTTTATAATACATGTGGGCATATGAAAACAAGCTACTAGAAGAGTCATACCATTTAAGCTCTTGCAAAAAAACTGACTATGCAGACAAAAATTCTGTACATTGTATATACCTACATGCATATAAACACATTAGTCTTGCAGAATTGACATACACTTGAAGAGTTTGTATAAAATAGATCCACATGAAAAATAATGGAAGCCAGTTTGTAATCAGTATTTATAATTAGGCAGCAACAAACATTGCCAGTCTCAACCCAGACTGTATATCATATCTGTCAGGGTAGCCCCAATTTCAGTGACTTACTACTTACTTTCCTTCTCATTCATTTTAGTGCATTACTGGCAACTCACTTGCACAGAGCCAATCCTGATTCATAGCAGAAACATTCAGAGAGCCAACAAATTAAAAAATGATTCAAAAATGAGTAATGGATCTGGGAGTTTGATTCAGGCCTTGTCCAACAACAGAAGAGTGAGCTGGGTTTACCTCCCCCTACAGCCCAGGTTCTATCTGCCAGAGAGCCTGTTAGCTCATTCGATATAGCTAGAAATGTGTTTATTTCCAGCTTTCAGTGATCTGAGCAGAAAAATACCTTGGCAGAGGAATGTATCTTACTAAACAGATTCTCATACTCTGATCCACTGACACAGAGCAGCCAAGTCTTGTGTTTTTATAACATAGCTTACGATTTTTGGTGGTTTCCTTAAAGGAATCATGAGATTTCATTAGAATCTCAGCTTTTGTATTGCTTATTTGTTGTTTTGGTTTTGAAGTAAATTTGTAACTATCAGAAATGTGCTAAGAAGCTTGAAAACCAAGAAGACTAAACCTAATTTCAATAACAGAAAGCAAATAGATCTATTGTATAGTCATTTTAAATCACTCCTACAATTTCTGAACTCCTTGCGCTAGCAGCTCTGCGGGCGGCGTGGGGTGGTGGTAGCTTTTTTCACATGCGCGCTTGTGATCTGAAATAACATCTGCTCCTCTTTTTTCCCAGCACTGGTATTTATAGTCTTTTCTATCTTTTCTTTTCCTTATCAGTTTGCTTCTTTCACACATTTAAACTCCTTCTCCATCATTTTCTTTCAGGATGACTTCCATCCCTTTTCTCACCCTTTCTCCACTTCCCTTGCTCCTGGCCTCTTCCAGACCAAGCACATGCACAGCATAGCGATATAAAAGCCAAGGCCACAAATGAAGAGAAAGAGACAGAAGAAAGGCGAGCTGTAGGAACTCCTCCTCCTCCTGCTTTGCTCCTGACTCCCTTGTGTTAAAGGAGATAGGAAGGGAGGGAAGGTGATGAGAAAGTTTCTATTTGAACTCCCTGTGTGTTTCTCCTATAAATGCCCAAAATAACGAACTTGTTTGCAAAAGGAAGTTAGAGAAGTGCAGAGGAAGGTATGAATTTACAATACGCTCAGTACTGATCACTCATGGGGGATGGTGAGCACCCGTCTGCAGGCTCCAGCCTGAGGGAGCTACGTTGCACAAAGATGCTAGATTCCCAGAGACTTTCAAGACTGAACAACTTTATTCCAGCTCTCCCCCTACCGAAGGCAAACAGCCTTCAACAACCTCACACCCAAAGCATGTTTAACCACTGGTCTCTCTGCTGACATGGAGGAACTCGTTAAAAGCTCTAAGTGTTTAAGCTCTTTTGAAAATCTCACTAGCACCTATTTGTACCTTTAAGAACCTAAACACTGCATCACTTAGCCTTGCACAAATGACTGAATCTTGCCTTTCCCTTAGTTTGCCTTTACACACAATTATTTCCTTAACTGGAGTGCTGCAACACTTAATCAGGGGTTCGAAAGCTTCAGCTGAAAGGAATGGCAGACACGCTCATCATTAGACCCTGCTACCTGGAGAAACCTGCCACTTGCTATTCAGAGAAGCCAGCAGGACAGGTACCTTGTTCTTGTCGGGTACTAATTCAAAATAGATACTGAATTCAGTGAATAGAGGTGAGAAAGCACAGCTTGCAGAGAGCACAGATCCATTGGTTCAGCAAGACAGCCTAGAGCGGTCTCTGCTGCAAACTGCATGTGAATAATTATTGGAAGACAGATAAAATGAGGCGATAATTCTCTCATTAGGATGTGTTAAAAGAGAGAGCTGCACTGTGGTTCCCATTACAAAAGCTGAGCGATCTTTATCCTATTTAATCAGCTGTGAATCAGTACTAATTTAAGCGGGCATATCTTTCTAAATGTATACATTTTTAGACACTCTAAGGCAAGCCTTAATCATTATCTTTTGTAGCGTTCAATGCTTTTGCATTTGTTTTAAGGCTTTTTGGAAGGCCTGCTTTGATGAAGCTGTTTCAGAAAGTTTAGCTTCTCCCCTCCACCATGCTCTGCTACCTATTGTGAAGACAGTGACTTAAATCCAATGCGCCAGCATGACACAGGGGATGGCAATCGCAATCACATCAGTCAGGAGAGCTACTCAAGGAGAACCATTCTACGCAACCCTGTGCCCTCGACTGCCAGTCTGAGCAAGTGCAAGGACAACTGACACCTCCTAGCTCAGAAGAGAGATGGAGGGTATCCAGCATTTCACTACCATCCCACCTCTACTGCCAGCTGAGTATAACAAATAAAGAAAGAAAATCTACAAGAAAGAATATCAGAAAAAAGGGATTAGTCAGCAAACAGCGTATTTGTATACCTGACACCTCCTTTGGCTTGGGTTTTCAAATCCCCCCCGCCCCCTGCCCCCCGCAACAGTCCCATTCTCTGTTACCTCGTGGGAACACTCCAGGGTCCATGAAGGTTGCCATGCTGAAGTTTGCCAGTACAAACAAGAACACGAGCCCATTGTACACTGGGATGGCTGGGGAGATGGCTTTTGTCAACCAGGGGCACCTGTGGAGAAGAAAAGTTATAGGCAAGGGCTCTTTTGGCTGTAACACGTAGTTTCTTCCCATTCACCATCATCACACAGAGAAGTACTCTCATCCCCTCCCCACCAGCCATGCAGCAAGGCTGAATTTGCAATTTAACATCAGAAATTTCCATACAGCCAGTTTCAGTGATCTAAAGTGCACTGCAGACATCCTCTGTAAAGCTGCTTTGTTCCACAGCACAGAAAGCACCAATTGTTCACATGGTTCATAGAGCTTTGCAACCCTATTGCCTTATTTGCAACGTCGCATTTTCCTTCTCTGTGTAAAAGCTTAATCCCATTGTTGCATTTCTGTTTACATTCTATATAGCCTTGTTGCAGTTGGTGTTACTTTCAGTTTTCACTGGTGTAAAGCAGAACAGGATTCTTAAACCACTGATCTCCACAGCAAGTACAAAGAGAAGCATGCTCACTTCTCACTACGCTTCACTGAGTGGTTCTCAATTCCAAGTAACACTCAGAACAAACACTACAAAACCTCTCCACGGGGGAAAGTATAGTCAGACCACGCATGGGCTCTGCAGGTGTCAGCAAAATGTAAGAATGCAATACCGTAAGGAAAGTGGATGGCATCTTTTCAGAAACATCTTTTTAGATGACACTTTTCAGAAACACCAGAAAGGCTTGCTGCCCACCCAGAGAACATAACTGAGAGGAACTGAAGATAAAGGGTAAAGGAGAAAAAGCAGGAGACTTTGGAAAGAAGATGGAGAAATACCTGTTAGTTACAGGAAAACTGTTCTAGCTGCAAAGAAGAACACATCCCACCAGCAGAGGAGGGCAGGACCAAGGCAGAAAACAGCCTGACTTAGAGGCAACTTCACCCAATAAAAAAACAGGGTTTATTCACTCAGCCTTTTACAGCCTCTTTAAAGCTGACCTCTAAACATTAGAACAAATCTACTTCTTTACTATGCATAAAGAGGTCTGGTGTCATAGGGTTGCTGAGGGGCAAAATCTGATCAATCTCATGAATCTCACAAATATAAGTAATGAAAAACGTGGGACAAAGAATCTCTTTGAAAAAAGTAAGCCCCCTGACTGAGTGGCTCCTTAGATTTCCACCTGCCTTGACAGCCAGGGACTCCTCCAAAGCTGCTAAGGAGACAGCCATTCAGCAGCAATACCTTGTCACCATTAGCATAAATCATACATCAGTCCACATATTCTGGATTGTATTTTCCCTGAATTACATCTACGGTTGATGTGGTTGTCTGCCAGGCTGAAGCCTGCGGAGAGAAAGAAAAAACAACAACAAACTAGCAGACTTCTCCCAAATCTAATTTGCACTGGTTTTGCTACCGATGTGCTGTTTTGAACTGCTGAGAATGGTGTTACTGACCTTGAAGGGACACTGTTAAACACACTCATGTGGCCAGTATTAGAAGGGCACCACGTTTTCTCCTCCTATTTCTTTGTGAGCAGGCAGGAAGAGATTGTTTTGCACTCCCCTCCTTTTCACAGCCAGGATTTTAACACTGCACTGCTGCAAAATGCTTTTAAAAGGACCTTTCCTTGCATGTGCTTCAATTAGCCTGGCCTGAAGTCAGTAAAAGATGGACAAATCCTACCCAGGGTGAACGAACTGTAAAGCCAAGAACAAGATACGTCTGTGGCTGGGGCCAAACCTCCAGGCTGAGCAGGGGAGAAGGAAACAATCAATCTTCTCAATTGAGCAAGGATGCTTTGCTATAACCCACAGAGGGGGAGCAGAAGCTTGCGGTTTCTCCTGGGGCTGCTCTTAGCAGGGAAAGGCCCAGGAAATTAACACTGATTGAGAGAACAGCAAAGGACTGAGAGTTCAGTGGAGGAGAGCTGCATTTCTCTGTGTTTCTCTTGCATTTGGGATCTCATCCAGGTGGTCATGGAGCTTGGGTAAAGGAGCAAATCTTGTAGAAGAGAAAGCTGATGGAGATGAACTACCTCAGAGACACCCAGATGAAGACAGTTTGACTCCATGAGGCACCCTAAGACCCTTACGTTTCCCGGGACATGGCATTTCAACACGCAGTGAGGTCATACTGACTTGCTGCCATGCTCAGTTTTCCTCAAAGCAGCTGCTGATGACTGAAAACCAAGGCAAGGCAGAAGTTTCTCACTTGCCATGAAATATGTCGCAGTGACCTTGCCAAGCAAGCTGCAGGCCTGTCACTAACAACAGCTTCTGCCAGATCATTTGGAGGAAAGCAAAATAAATCCTGAAATAAGCAGTTATAGAATGAATTCTACCAGGGAAGGGTTCTTCCCTCTAAATTATAGTAAAATTAGATTCAGTAATGGGCATGACTGACTCAATTTCTTCCCATGAAGAAATTGCCTACACAGAGAAAGATTATGAAGTTACCCATTGCTTGTCAAGCATGGAGGAGAGATTTCCTTGGCAGTAGTCAAGTAAGTTGGCAAATCAAGGGACAGGAAACCCTTTCTTACAGATAACTAGTTACTCAGAAGAAGATTATAATGAAAGAGACTGTCTCAGATGATTAATGTAAGCATTTGTTAACATTCTCATTTGTGATTTACTTTGTCATGTTCCCAAAAAATACATCAAAATACTACAAAAAACTTCAGCCATAAGATAAACTGAACAGCTCATTTAATGGGTAAATACTGTATCTGAAAATACTTCACGGAAGTTGAAATAAAGGATAGAGTGAGTCATTGTACATATTAGACTGAAGGCCTGTTCACAATCCTTCCATTTTTTCCTCCCAAAATCTTTATGCAGCATCACAGATTACACAAAACTAGATGGGACAAAAGGGGCCTCATTTGTAAACTAGACTGACCGATAAAAACAGATGTGGAGATCAAGTTCTGGCTCGTAACTGTAAAAAGATCTGAAAAAGAAAATAAAATTGCTACTAGGATTCCCCAAAAATGATGTATCCTCCCTGTCCCTCTCCCCTAATGCACACATAATTTTAGGCAAAGTAACAGAAATTCTAATCCAAGTCTGGCAGGTTATTTTATCACTAATCCATCATGCAAAAGTCTGGCTTCTGACCCTCTGTGCTCTCTGCCTTGAGGATGAAACTGCAGAAATGTCTGAGCAGGACCGTAGTGAGTTTCTTTTTAATTTGTGCATATCCTCTCTCCAGGAAATCTGCTTCAGGCAGCAATAACACCAATCTATGGGACAAATCTAGCTGAACTTTTCAGTTGCTTCTTCTAACAGAAGTTGTTATGAATCTAGATAAACAACACACGAATCCAAAGCTTGCTTTGGTTGATGAACCCAAAATTTCAAGAGGCTATAGTCTTGTGTCTTCAACTCATCTCACAGTGGAATTATACAGCACGAAGGGTACCACAATGGTACATTACCCAAAGGTAAATGTACAATGGGTGCTCTATTCCAAGTTAGTTTGGCTCCTTCATTTGAATCAGGAGACCTGAAGGATTATATTGCTACTGTTGTGGGTACCAGCCATGCTACATCAAGAAGTGCTCAGGAAAGAAACCTTCAGTGGTTTTGTTTACTGTAGAAATTAAGAGCCAGCACACACCACTGTGGCATACTAGAGATAATTATGGATCTCAAGTTCTTCTGAATGAAGAACACAATTACACAGGCAGTATTCTCCTCATAATTATACTTCTCTGACATAGAGTGATTCTGCTCATAACTCAGAGGAGAGTAATTCAGGGTGACAGATTTAAACTCATTTATCCTATTTGCTCTTGAAACTCTACCCTAATAAAATGGAAAGTTAAAAAGATTAACAAATAGGATCACATAACTTGCTAGGTGTCAGATAGACTTATGCATCATCAGGTGTCTTCCTCTGCTAAATTACACAACAAATAATCCTTTCTGCTTTTTTGCCTGGTGCTTTGTAGCAAGATATGTTTGTGTCTTACCATTATAGTTCACCTATAATTAAGTAATTGAATAACACGTTTTTCTTGAACCCTGCTCTAAACTAAGATTTGGTGTTTTGCATTAAAACCTTACACATGCTTAGAGAGGTAGTAGGCCATAGAGGATGGAGTCTGGGATTTCAAGAACTGGGTTCTAGTCTTAGCTTTGACATTGGCTTGCAGAGTGACTGAAAGCCATCTGCTTCTCCCTTCCGCCCCAGTTAGGCTTTTTGCAAATGAGACACGAACTACTGACAGACCATCTTCCCCACTGCAGGACGGAGAAGGGATCACCTTTGATTTTGCAGATCTCAAAGCGTCTCTGTTAGGGGCAGGCTGGTGGCCCTGGTATTTGCTTTCCTGGAGGCCAGCTCCAGGCACCTACCACTCTCTCCTGAACTGGACAGGGGTGAGGCACACTGATCCTGCTGACAGTCTATTTGTGTGAGGATGTGTCTGTGATTTACCTAGTAAACAAGGCCAGCGTTTCATTTTACGGTCTGCTTGGAGCACAACAAGCACATGTGCACACAGGTTCCCTTGGGGTGCTGGGTGCCTGGAGGCCAGAGATGAGGAGCAGAACATGGAGCAGGAGGCTACAACCCTTCGCTTTCTAACAGAAAGACAGTGAAATCTGCTTGTGTAGCGCACAGAGAAGATGTACAGATGTACAGACAGGCACCCAAACTTTGGATACTTACCCACACCTAACAAGAAGGCTTCGAGGATTGTCTATTTGGCTGCTCAGCTCAACCTAGTATTCGATCTGAGATTACCACACATCCTTCCCCCCAGTCTCAAACAGATGGCTGATACGCAACAAAACAATTTATTTCTGCACAAATCACAAGGCATGGGTTTATAACATGGAAATGAAAGCACCTCTTAACTTGAATCAACTTCTTCCACCATTAGAGTAGTAAAATGTAATATGAAATAGCTGATTCAGTGCATACAAGTAGAAGCAGCTCAGTGAAGTAGGGACTAATTAGAGGGGTCAAAAAGCAAACATAATTTGACTAAGCACTGCTACTAATTTCACTGAAAACTTTCAAACTATGTCCATAAGTCCGTAGCAGCGTGTCCTGGTTTGATTCCTCTCCAAGAGTTTCTAGCCAAACCCTGACTGTTAAGAACACATACTAATTTGTGTACTCTAAAATCCATGTAAACAATTTCTAATTGTCACCAGATCTGACCAAAGATTTAACATTTCTAACATTGTCCCGATATCCAGCAAGCCTGGGAGTTGGACTCAGTGACCTGGGCTGCCCGAAAGCTGCCCTATCCTGAAAGGCGTAACAGCCTGGGTGGCTGAGACGATACGTCAGAGGACAGACAGGCACACAGAGGTGAAACTCCTCTTCATCCAGCACCGTACCACCTGGACCATAAATGAAAGGGCTATCAACTAACTGATTCTGAACACCCACAGTTTAGAAGAATTTGGAATCGGATGTAAACATTGTACCTTAAAGCCCATTCCACCAGTGTGTACCTAGGAAAGAGAAGGTGCAAGACAGCACCCTGAAGGCTGTACATCACCCGGTCTGCACCACAGAGCAGAGAAGGGCAGAGCTCTCTTAGTCTTCAGTAGTGAAAATCTAACATATTTCTCACGTATACCAGTCTGGGTGAGATTTTTCCATTTATATGCTTTTTCCTACCCTGAAATTACAGAAAAGTACTGCTCTGGAATAGTAACAGAAGAAAAAAATGCTCATTTTCCATTTTTTGTCACTACCAAAGATAGCTTGGAGATTATTGTACATCTAAAAATATTTTCCAAGGTGCTAAGACATCTGTAGGTTTAACAAGGCATCACTGGAAACAGTCAGGAGAGAATGTATGAGTGTCATAACCAATGTGAAACAGAACAGCAGGTCTTGTGAAAACAGCAAGAGGTTTAGGATAGCCAGGTCCTTTGCTCAGCTCTGCCACATCAGATTTTGATAAATGAACTAATATCTGCACCATATCTTACTCATTGGCAAGACTGCAGATAATATATTGTTGCCATAGCACTACACCCTCAGTGTGAGTACAGCAGTTGTACTAATAGAAAGTGATATCAAACTAAAGGATAACAAACCCAAACGTTACATGAAAATGGGAAAAGGAGAAGTAAATAGTTGAGAATTTACTACTGAAAAACAGAAACTGATGAGAGCTGAGTGCCACATGGAACAGCTCATGCTGGTGATAAGTGGGAGATACCAAAATATCTACCCTGAGTTTCCAGGTGCAGTTATCCATCACAAGAGGCCAAAAATCCCACCCAAACCCCACCACCAAAACCCTCATGAATTTCATGAGCCCCTTCCTAATAAAAATATAGCTGAACACTAGAGACAGAGGTTCAAATCCATCACTTGCTTAACTGTGTTTAATTATTCACAAGAAATGTGCTGGGCTGAAATTCACTCAGGTTTAACAAGAGCTGATGGGGTTTCAGTGAACCTTCCATTACACCCTGGACTCCGTTCAAAGGCTAGTGGTTCATGTCTAGTAATGCACAGATCAGAGGAGCTAAATCAATTAAAAAGTGAACTTGAGCTGTAATGGTCCTTGGCGAAAAGTCTTATCTGGGCTATACATCACTCCTGAAGTAAAATACACTCCACCCTTTTCACAAAGCTGCTTGAAAGCTCCAGAGCATGTTCCCTTCCTCCCTTTTTAAATAGTCTTAAGTATCTGAGAGAAGACATGATTGTCTTGTGAATTGACATGAGAGAAATATAGAGAAGGAATAAGAATACCAATAACCAATTCTGAGTGAGACAACCACAGGGGTAAACATATCCATCATCATCCCCATGTTCAGAAGCCATACAGCCATCCCAGACCTCCTGCACAGGCACAGACTGACCACGCAGCCAGCGGGCAGGACATCCTCTTACGAGCTACACACACAATGTGACTTTACATCGTGTGCCTGGTGAGCAGACAGGACTGGATTGTGCTGGCCTCAACACCCATGCTTTGGAGAGATGCTCTCTGCATACTCAGTAGCTGCTGGGAGCCCAGAAACCTAGTAGAGCACCCATAAAAGTAGAAAAGACATTGGTTACTGCTGGGGGCTGCATCCAGTTGCTCACAGCAGCAGGGCTTGGGCAGGCAGGGGCTGGATTCATTTGAAAATATGGGTCAAACCAGCAAAATCCTTGTCTACACAGTGCTTTGAAATCTGCGTTGTCCTGCAGTGAATTTAGGACCTACATGGAGCCGGTTAGCACTTACTGACATATATGAAAGCCCAGGACAGAGTTTTTGTTTTGATATACTTGTAAAGGAATATGCTGTAATAGTGGAGCATCACTTGAAATGCCCAGCTTTTTATTTGCACCTCAAATTGAAGGCATTCATTGCCCATTGATTCTAGAGTATATATAGGCTGGATTTCAGAGCACACAATAACATTTTTCTATTAGGAGAAGGATAATGCTCACATCAAAGTGAGACAGTATGTCTTCACAGCACTTCAAGTATCTAATGGGCTGCAAGCAGAGTCACCCCGAGCAGCGGTAAACCCTCTGGTGCCTCATGAAAAGGAGCTGATTGCAGTGTATGGGCAAATCAGAGCAGACTCTGAGCGCAGGTTACCAAGTGAGTGCGCAGATCCAGAGACAAACCCCCTTATGTAAACCTCCTGGGTTTGTTTT
The DNA here is from genome assembly GCF_000690535.1 of Cariama cristata. NCBI lineage: Eukaryota > Metazoa > Chordata > Aves > Cariamiformes > Cariamidae > Cariama > Cariama cristata. The sequence continues at coordinate 51,376 of NW_009636273.1, forward strand.
CTCAGCCCTGAACTCTGCAAGCCTAAAATGCCACACAGGCTGAAAGAGGCAAGGACAAGTGTAATCCACAGCTTCTCAAACATGCAGCAACCTTTTATCAGTACCATGCTGAGCAGCTGGAACCGAACCCCACTTTTTCCAGTGGCTAATAAGAGAGCTGAGTGTATGGGTGGTCTTTGGGTCACGACAGAACAGGAGGACAGTAACGAGTCACTGCAAAATAACCACAGCAGGAGAGATACTAGTTGCTCTGTCACACTGAAAGTTTTAAATCCATTTGGTTAGAAAAAAAAGGAACTGCTGCCCAGTAAGATTCCTTTGCACTTCTGTCTGCATATGGCTGGCCACCAGCATCTCTTTACTGCAACAGCTAAATGACTTCCAGCCCATTCCAAAATTCACATAAGGGAATTATCAAGCTGCGGAAACCTTGCTAAATGGGAAATTGGAGAATTACTTCCAAAAGATGCTGTATGAACCAATAACTCATAACAGCCGAGTTCTCAATGCATGTGCTGCACTGCCCTCAGTCTGTGCTCCCATGTGCACCCCTTCCAGCACTATTCACAGTCCAGCTGCCCAGCACAGTGTCCAGGGAGGCTGAAAGATACTTCACAGCGTCTGACAGGGATCCACATGCTACAGAACCTGAGTTTTTCTTGAGCATTTTCAAAGACGCCATGTGGAATGCAAACTTGTGCTTCTAATTTGTAAACATCAGAATTATTAAATTAATGCCACATCTACTATTGCAGTGCTAAAAAGAGACAGCCCCTCACCAGAGTCTCATTTCTCGAGTAATGAAGAATACAGTTTATTTGGGTTTTATACCCCTAGTGGCCTTCATGACCTTCCAGAGCTCTCAACTTGCATCTAAAGTTTTTGTTGGACAGATGGAATTGCACTTGCCAGATCCCATGCCTCTCTGATGGAAAAACTGCACAGGATAGCTCATCCCTGAAGGCTGTTCTCCAGTGTTTTCCGTACTGTCCTCATCCTTGTCAATACACACATGAATCCACCAGCAATGCAGAGAGGTGAGGTGGGTTGCTCCTACAGAGCTGGTTTTTAAAATAAATTCCAATTATCAGCAGCCTAATTCAGACACACTTGAGGTGATCCCAGCTGCTGTCACAGAAGGATTAGTAGACTTTGCTCGCTGTATTCCCCAACCACATACTGGCAGAACACATCTAGTACACATTCAGTGTTTGAATTCATGAGAAATTGGTGTAGTGGAAACAAGGTTTCCAGCATTATAAGGTTTCCAGTATTATAAGTATTTCCATACATTATAAGTATGCTGTGATGGGAGAGAGAAAGAGGTAAAGACATATTATGAGATAAGGAGGGGGGTGGTGACATCAGTGAAAACATACAGTCTATATTACCCCTGTTGAAAAGTTAATTTACTTTTTAGATATTCCTTTACCACATGAACTCAGTAGAAAGAAATTAAATTTCACAAGATACCACCCCTTAACAGCTACTGTAGAAATTACTTAACTAAAAGACAGCATCTATTAGATTAAAGTATGTGCCACTTAAATTAACAATGAGCCAATATGCATAAATGTCCGATATGAGCTCTGAACTCTGTGATTGTGTCCTCAGTGGATTAGCAGAGAATGGGGTAACATAACATGCTTTCCAAGACGCAGGGAAAAAGAAGAAAAGCAGAGGACACCAGCAGATAGCCCAAGTGTCTGAGCTTAATCCTGGACAGCCTGGGTGTCAGGGTGCCCATCACAGGTCTGCATCAGAGTGCAAGTTGCCTTGTTGAAATGCTGCATTGAAAAGAGCTGCAAGGGCTGCTTGGGGTAGTGGATATCAGTAGGGAATATCTTACTGGAGGATCTCTCTCTCTAGCGTGGGAGCCACTTGTTTCCTGAACCAGCAGTGAGATGCTGGCCGGCCCTGTCAGGGATGCTGCATGGCCTGAGCTGGAAGGACATGAAGGACCATCCAGCTGCAGGTGAGGTCTGACATTGCCACCACAACTCAGGTGTTTGGAGAGGGGACGCAACCTGATATCCAGCTGGCTCTGACAAATCTGCCAGCTGCTCTTTGCAGTGCTGGGGCAGCTAGAGAGACTTGTACAAAGGAGGCGAAGGAAAATCCCGTGGGGCTGGTAATAGCAGTTAAATTTCTTCCATGACTTGAGAGAGCTGTTCAGGAAATTGATGTTCAGGAAATGACACATCATCCAATTCAGCACCCTGCTACCACAGACCCCACGTGTACCACCTTGCCTGGCCATGCACTCTTCTGAAATGAAGCAACATTTTATACACCAGGTCTTTTCTCTGCAGGATGGATGCCAGCAGCAGCAGGGCAGAATTGGGGGCCTCCCAAACCAGTTCACAGCCTGCTTCTACTGGAGGACTGGGACTGTTCGGGGGCACAAGGACAGAGCTGAAAAATCCTCGTTTCTTCCAGCAGAGGGTAGTGGGACACACAAGCCAGCAAACGCGTCAGATTATATTGCAAGCAAGAGATGTATGCAGTTCAAAATAAAACCAAGGGTGCAATAACAATAATAAAACGACACTGCTTAGCCCAGTGGAAATGTTACAAAACTAAAAGCATTCCTCCATTTGCGTTCATCAAACAAATGCATCAAACTTCAGCTTGTTCCCATAATCTACCCCAGTAACATCATCATCTTCATTCCCCCTTCTAGTTTTGGGAAGGGACACTCCCAGGCAGCAGCAGGGTCAGAAGAACCTTTTTCTGAACATGTCTACTAGAAATCTGTCTTCTCTTTCCC
>NW_009636273.1:54176-103576 GCF_000690535.1 Cariama cristata
CTTTCCTTGAGTCTCCCACAGAAATCACCAAACAACTTGCAGGCTGTGTTTCCTCTTTTCTCCCTCCCATCATCCTCTTGCTAAATTAAATGACTGAGCAGCAACATAGACGTCCTGACGCAGCAGAGGAACCCAGTGCAATTGCTGCTTTAATTTGGGTGTGTGGCAATGCGAAGGCATTCTCAGGTGTCTGCAGATAGATGTCCCAGGCTCAGAGGCAAAGGTGACACATGCAGGAGATTGACGGCTGTTCCCATGCACTCTCTCAACAGATACCAAAAAGTGCCATTAATTTAGAAGCGCAGCCTCAGCCTTCTCAAACTATTAAATGACTATGACCCCCTGGCTAAGATTAAGCATTTCCAATTTTAACAGCACAAACCAAGCCCAGGTCCCAAGCCTCCCCTGCCTGCACATCAACAACTGCACCATCTCAGCTCACTAACAGGATTAGGGCAGGTTTCTGGAGGCAGCTTCTCCTGCAGGTAAGATCTTATTAGAGGACCTATCAAAACCAAAAATCCTTTTGGGGAGCAACAAAAACCTAAAACAATCCACAGTGGCCGTCACATTAACAGTAATTTTTTTATGGAAATGATGAAACATAGCACTACCATCTTAGGTCTAAATGTTTCTGTCAGCTTGGACAAAATATAAAAGGAGTCTTCCAGTATTTGTTTTGGTGCACAGGTATTCAATTCAGGCTGACAGAAAACAAAATTACTTTGCTTAGAAAACATCCTAAGAGATGACGGCATCTTAATTACAACGACAGGGAAATGGGATTCAGCCTGGTATATAGATTTGTTTCTTGCCACTTCCACTCTAAAGTGTAGCAAGGCGGGGATCTCACCAGCAGCCATGATGGCAAGGGGAAGTGTCATTGCTTTACTTGTGTATTATTTGCTCTACCCCAAAACCCAGCATTCTTTAAAGACAGAAGAATAGCTTGTTCACATACTGCAGTAGACATAGGGCAACTCTTTTCCCTGCTAATGCGTTAGTATTCACTAAAAGCCTATGGGTTTTGTGATTTTGGGGTGTGTTTTTTTGGAAGAACCACAAAGTTATCAGAAAAGGTACAATTATGCCCTGGGCCTGATGAACTTCCAACTCTGTTGCCGTAATTCAGGAATATAAACCAGGATTACAATTACCTAAGATGCATTAACAAAGCTTAATACATTCCCAAGTCAAAATGGGACAATTAGCAGCTCCTGTACCAAAACAGAAGACTATGGAAATGGCATATGTGTCACCATCTGCTAACACTATGCAACAGGCAAACCAACTCATGAAAAAAAAGAAAAATAAAGCAACAGTTTCTTGAAGAAACTTGTTCCCATTTCCAAGAATCAAGGCAAATATTCAGCTTAAGCATTACACTTTCCAGATCCCCAGCTGGGACCAGAATAAGAAGCGTCAAGCATCTTATGATTTAACTATTGAGAAATTTTCAGGCCAAACTTTCAAGCAAGAGGTCTGGGTACAGATCTGAACTGTGGGATGTTTTGTCTGTGGAGTTCTACCATTGCTTCCAATAGCAGTAGTTAGCATTAGTATGCATACTTTTTAAATACCCCGTTGCTCCTGAACTTTGCTGAAGTTCATAATTCATGCTTTTTTCTCCTTGATTTAATCCAAAGAGTAGGGACCATCAATCTGCTTTTCAGAAAAATATGAACATTTACTTCTTGCTAAACAGCTGTCACTGTGTATTTACTGTTCAGTATTTCTGAATGAACCCCTTATCCCTCCTGCCCTTCCTCCCTCGAATATTTCCTGAAAATCATAAGCCACAAGCAAACTAGTTTTGGCTTATACTAGAAAATGTCTTAAACTCTGTGATCTCTTACTTTCCTTTACATTCCTCTTGAACAGCAGAGAGAGTCTACCATAATGGTTAGGGGAAGTGTGGAGCTGCATTCACAGGAGAAGAGCCACAGACATAAGCAAAGCTTGCAAAGGTAGAACTGTGCTTTTGTCTCCTTTGATTTGAGGAGGAGAAAAAAAATATCAGAGTATCCCAGTTACTACAGTCCTTTTCTGAAACTGTTTTATAAATTTGTTACATAAGACAAACAGCTCCAATCTTCCTGGTCTCATATGTCACTGTCAAGATTTTTGGTAGGGATTTTTATTTTTTTTTTTTTTAACATGACTACTGGAAAATCCAAGCACAGAGCTACAATTCATATTCCGAACAAAAACTTCAAAGGAAACTCATAACTTCTCAAAATGTAGTACACTGTACCTGACATGTTCTGGGAAGTTAAATCCCTGAAGTACCCTTTGCTGAATATGAAAAGCAACTTCTTTTTCAGAGCCCAAAAAAGTCCCTTTTTCATGTCTTAATTCCAGGATGCACATTGGGATCCTATAAAAAATATTTTTTTACTCACTCACTAGACTAAAAAGAGACTCTCTTTTATTTACCTGAAGAAGTATAGTCAAGCAGTTAGAGTAAGTGACTTGGTCGAGCGTTACTTTTCTTCACCAGTTCGCTTATATATTCCACAATTCAGCAAACTTTTCAATCTGGGAACACCTCACCTTTAACATTAACTGCCCTCCCTCAGCAGCGCTGGGAAGTTTTCCTTTTAAAAGAATATAAAGATATGTGAATAAAACATTAATAGGAAAGTGTTATAGCCAGTCTCAGTTCACCAACTAGGGATAGACACAGATTTACTGAAAGAATGGCTGAAATCAGTGACTATCAGCAACAGACTAGTAAACCCTTAAATAAAGAGATTTACACGGCTGCAGGTTGGGCATGGAGATGCAGATGTGGAGTGGGGCCCATCCTCTTTCTCATCTTCTATCACCACAGTCCTCCCAAAGCTTCTCACTTGTGATGTTCCTATCTAATTTTCTGACATGCTTATAGGCCTGTTTCCATACACTACAGTTAGGAAAAGAGCCTTTTACATTGTTTGTTACTCAGGCACGAGTGATACACTCATTTTACCAGCTCTTCCACATTTGCTGTTCAACATTAAACACAGACTGAGCAGGGTTGGATTTTTGGGTTTTTTACAATACCAGATCAATTAAGTAATTGACAAGCTAACAAATCTGTTTGCTTTTCATGGTGTTTTGCTTTGAGTTTTTGTAATTAAACAAAAGACTGATTGGATCCTGCCCTTTCCCTCAAAATGGAGCGCTGCCCATACAAGCACTTTAACTCTGTATTTACTTTCTAAAGCATCACATTCTCTCCTCTCCCTCTCCATGACAGCTCAAGGCAAATCACAGTCCTTGGACCATCTGGAGGTTATGGTTTGAGTGAATCCCTCCCAGCCATGAACAAAAGCAATCATCTTTGCTGAATTAATACGTACTTAAGACTTGTTAGTATTTCTGAATTGCAAGACTCTGTGCTTGCAAAGGTGATACAGAAAACAGCCCTCCTTCAAAAGGTTATTAAAAAGAAAAGCAAAAGCTCCATTTTAGTTGTCTTAACCATGCAAGATGAGAAAACACATCTGCCTTGTATCTTTACGCAGCAGCTCCTTTAGTATTCTTTGCTTCTCTTGAATTCACTTAACCACGGCTTTAGTTTCCCAGGGACTTTTTGTGAATGTTGGGGGGGAAAAAAAAAAGCTACAGAGAACAATATGGTTATGCTAAAGATATAGTGAACTCAGCCAGCAAGAAAATGCAAGTATCCTCATTCTGAATAGTAATAGATGCCAAGACAGCAGAACCTGGCCTTGAACGGGAAATGTTTTATTCACAATTTGTGCCAGTAAGACAAGGAAGGGGTTAAAGTGAATCCAGAACATCTTAATAGACCTAGAAAAAGCAAAGAGTCTGTCCAGAGAGTGTGTTCCCATTGGAGCCTCTGTACCACCTCTCCCTACGGGGTGAGGGACAGCCCAGCATCTGTGTAGTTAAACAATTTCAACAAAGCTGCACCCTTCTTAAAAGTCCATCTGGGTGTGCACTTCTGGCAGAAAGGCTTCCTGGGCAGCAAAGGGGAGAAGCAGGCAAGGAGAAACAGATTCACTTTCTACCAGGATTTTGTTTCCTAGTGTTCAACTTAATTCCGAACACTCACCTTCACAAACACACAGGCGTTGAATTGTTCAAATTACACATAATCTTTTGTTGCTGATTTACGATAGCACAACCAGCAAGAAAGAAAAGAACTTAAAGTGCTCAGTGCCCTTCAAACACGAAGAAAGCCTGTGGTGACAGGCTAGAGAATGCGTGACTTGTTTTTCCACCACTCCATGATGCACACATACCACACTGACTTTGGGAAACTCCAGTGAAACTCTGCACACAGGCTCTGAGCAGTTGTCTGCAAGAGAGTTAAATCTCCAGCTCCCCCTCCCTGAGTTAGGAGTACAAATCACGAAAAGCAGAACCTCTCTGGAACGTCTCTCTTGCAAATTGTTGTAATTTCCCATCCGTCTTCAGCTTGGATGACTTCACCGGGTCCACAGGGGACGATTTCCAGCATTCGTTTTGGATTAAGGGTTCCTAAACTGTGACTCAGGAGACAGAGTGAGAGTGAATGATCTGCAGCTGCCTCACAGAGCCATGTTCAATGGTGAAAGTGCCAATCCCACGTGGCTGTGCTAGTGGGTCCTAAATGAGTTTGAGTCCAGCAGTTACCACCTGATCTAAAATTTTAGGAATCAATGACTGTGTCAAGTTGATTTGAAGACTGATAAAAATGTAAAAGATTTGTTGAATAACTTCTATTGAAAAGGACATGGTTCATTCAGGAATTTTTTTTTTAACTAGTAAAGTTGTTGGCTGAACAAACCAATAGAACATTTTTTTTCTATTAGTGAAACCTATTGTTTGTCATTTGCCTTTGTGTTGAAAGCTAATTCTAACACCACACCTTGCTTTGTGTGCAAACAATATTACAAACAGTTGTGTTTGGCTTGACATCTAGTCTAACTGCGGCGTGACTCCACAGAAGTTAGCGAAGGCAAACAGGAAAAATAAGAAATGCATGCCCTGGATCAAAAAAGTTTTTCAGAAAGGACACATTCATTTGCTTACTATTTCTCTGGCACCTTCTCGATTTTGGAAATTTCTGGATTCTTCAGTAGGCACAAAGACCTTTTTCTAGTAAACAGGAAAGGCATGTGTTACATTTGTCTTTTATGATGGCATTTTCTGTATATTCAGTGAAAGGCAACCATACAGCACCATAATAATGATGTGTTCCCCTCAATTTTCAGTTTCCATACTGTCACATTTTCGTCAATCAGTTGTTGCTACGTTGTCTCCAGTGCTAGATGAACTTTCCTCTATCATATCACTCACAAGTGGAGGCTAGACTGTGAGAGTCACCTTGAAATGTTTTGCTCCTTAAGCATCCTCTTTCTTCAGAGTGGATACAACCTTACAGGTGGATGTTGCTAGCCAGTATTGGGTAATTAACTGCAGTCCCATAGAAAAATTATGTTAGCATAGCCAAGCCTAACATAGATGTACTAGATCAGTGCAAATCTGCAATGCAGATGCACAGCCTTTTTAGTCAGTTCATTTAAGCATTTAAGTTCAATAACTCAAGCAACCCTACTAGTTAGCTGCTCAGCAACTTCCACACTGTGGAAGATCCTTCATAATCTACCATAATTCTTGGTCACTAGGTGGTCTGCATGTTGAAATAGCGTTATTTGAAACAATGAAAGCAATCGTGCCTGCAGAGTTTGTGGACTGCTGAGATAGTCACAACACAGGAACTAAATAAGCATAAAGAACACAGAGCCCTGAATACTACAATCATTTAGTGCTACCTCATCTCCTACCATTGCAGCCGTGTGAGAAGAAAATGGTTCAGGTGAAGATACGTGCTCAGCTTCCAGATACTCCCAGTTATGCTCCATCTTAATGTGGCTGCAAACTCCAGCCCTTCAAAGCTTTTGTAACCAACAGCTGCAACTCCACTGTATCAGGCTCCAGGTCCATTCCATATTTACTTTTAAGCCAAATCACAACATTTACAATGTGGACTTTGAAATTCATTCATAATATAAAACAGACTAATAGACCAACACTTCTACCTAAGCACACAGGAAGACAGTTTTTCCTGTGGATTAGTGCATTCCTTCCTTCTGAACAAAGATCTGACATGAACAGGACTGCAGTACCAAGTGCAGGGAATCAAAATACTACCTGCGAGCACAGGTGGAATTAAGCACCAGCTGGAACCAGCCTCAACCCTAGTCAAAAGGGAAGACAGCAGCCTCAAATCTTTGTCTTCTAGAGAAGATGGCTGCAACACCATCACCAACATCTTGCAGTATCAGACAGCACCTTCTACAGACCACACATAGAAAGGAAAGCAGGATTTTTACAGCTTTTCCCACAACATCCAATTGCTTCAAGAACTGAACTAGTTAAATCACCGCTCCATGGCAGCTGATAAATTCTGTTCAGAAACCAAGTAAGCATTTTGAAAAAGGTTTGATCAGAGCTGCCTGGGGGCCTGGCAAGATGCAGGAAACTTAGGTGACCCATTTATATTGCTGATCAGAAGCCTTTTCCCAGCAGACGATGGGACGGTGCATGACCACAGCCAGTGAAATGTCAGGGGAAAGTTCTCCACAGAAATATTCTGTGGTTCATTGTCTCCAACTTTCATTACCATCACCATGTAGCATGACAACTTTTTTGGGCTCTTGTTTACCAAGAACACTAAAGCTTCCTCGTGCAATTCCTCTAACATTTGCGTTGAACTTGTTTCCTCCAATGGAACTTTTTTGTAACTCCGAAAGACTTTGCATAATATTAACATGTCAGGAACACTTCCTGTGCATAAAGAATTTATACGCAATGCAGCAGGAACCTTTTAAAATTGTTTGCTTTTCACCAGAAAGAAAGGTCAGAAAGAAGCCCCTGATGGAGCATAAGTGGCAATGATGGTAAAGTGGGAGTAATGTGCTGCAGCCATGAAAGAGAAAAATAATTTAGTTGGATCATGAAGTAGATGCTTGGAACATATGTCAAGGCCAGATCAAAACAGCCAATTGTTGCTGTTATCTACTTAATCTTCTGTTGTGTGGAAAAGGGAGTTAAGAAATTCTTTTCAGCCAACTCGACTGTCTAAGCCAATGCCCAAGGCAAAGAATGCTCTAAACAATAAGGCTTTTTGTTTAACTCCGCAATAAATACTAAATTTGCAAAGACACTGTTTGGTTGCAGTCTCCTCCTGCAATTTCCAGTCAATACTTCATATTTACATAAATGCACAACCATATCTAATCTCCCCACCGTCAAGTCTCAGCTCCTTGAGCAAGCAGGCATGAGGTTGGAAATGGGTGCTTAAAAGTTAAAAAATTAGACCACTTCCTTGAGAGTTGCCACATGGTGTCTATTTGAAAAAGTGACATTCAATAGGGGCACCATAGCACACGAGATCCATCTGTGGACTTTTACTTTCGAGTTAGCGAAATCTTTTCACAAGATTGTCAATCACAGAACAGTTTTACTGCAGAAGGAACTCTAGCAGAAGAAAAAATTGACAGAGGCAGCTCCTGCAAAATGGGCATTAAGAACAACTGCAAATCAAGGTAGCAATCTGAAACCTTCGCTTTCACGGGAACTCAGCCTTGACAAACTAGCACCAGCATCTGACTGTACAATGCAATGGTCCTTGATCATTTAGCAGCTATATTATTCATACAGTAGATTAACTGATTGTTTACCCTGCCTATTGATTGTGAAAAGGTAACAAAATGCAACTTTGGCTGAAAATGATATATGCAAATCTGTGCCTTTATGCTGAAGATATGAGTAAAACAAGTCAAATCCACAAACAGAAATCATAAAGGGACATTACCCTGAAAGTACACTTACCTTTCTGTCTATACAGTAAAGTTCTATCATCTGTCTTTGGCAGCACAGACCATTAGGAGCATAATATTCATAGGTTACAATATAGACTGTAGAAAGACAGGAGTATATTCATTTAAGTTTTAAAATAATTAATAACCCTCAAAATGCAGGGTTCTGGAAGCTCGCACAACCTACTTTGCCAAGCACAGAGTTATCCATTCTTGCACTCACACTGAAGACCACAGAAGTCCCTTGAATGAAGATGAATGAACATGGTTGGTTGCAGATATAGGAGCAGACAGACTGAGCCTGCTTTTTTCTCCACCACAAGCACTCCTACCTATGACCAGATTTCTGCATGATGGCATATCCCACTAGGGAAGCTCACCCAGTCACTGCTGAAGACTTTGAGGATAAAAAAGTTCTGAATCTAGCATCATCCCTCTGAAAAAAAAAAAAAGGTGATTTTTTCCTATATGATTCAATGCGAAGCACAACCTCTTGCGGTCATTGTGTTCAAGAGGATCAATACAAATCTAACTTGATCTGGCTCTACTACGATCTCCTTTTAGAAGCTAACTTGCATATGGCCACTCTAAGGCTAAAATAAATACATCCTAATGTAACCACAGACCATTAATGGACTGGATCTATAGCTTGAAAACTTGACATGCTATTGATACTGCAGATGCTTGAAATGTGTAAGAAAAAAAAAAAGAAAAGAATGTGAGCCTCAGTATTATACTCAGTTCTTACACCCAGGTGCATCTTGCTTCCTCTTCCCTAGTTCTTCACCAGGCACATGGCCCATTCATTGACAAGTGTGTTCTCCCAGTTTAGTTTCCTGGGAATCTCTACTGGCTGCACATCAAGCCAAATGTTCATTTTGTTATCAACATAGCCAGGGGGCTTAGAGATGCTAGCCAACCCTTGTTCAACTAGCGTTACTGTTTTACAACTTGTCATGCTTGGTGATATTGAAAGGAAAAGCCAATAAAAGGAAAAATTAATCTTGTGATTAAACGCAACACTTTGGATTGCTGGCTGCTGACACTGGCACCATGCCACCCTCTCCAAGGACAGACTAGAACCTGTCTGCTGTCTTCACCAACAAAAGGATTTTTACAAAATAAGGGTCTCTTGCTATGAATGATCAAAATTGGCCAGGTCTCTTTGCCAAGCTGCTCATCAGCAATTACAGCTTTGTTCTATCCCAACTTAAAGCTGATATTGTCCAGTCCCAGACTGAGATGATCACAGTCCTGCTCTTAGAATTTATGCGTGCCATGTAAGTTACAGCCAAATTCACAATACGTAGAATTTATAGCAAATCTATAAGAGAATAAGAGTTTGAAAATTTGTTTTTAAGGTATTTGCATGTGTCAATGCAGAGTACAGATTGTTTTGAAATCTGAATCCTCAGGGCTTGCTAAGCACCTGCTCCCTCAAAAGCAGGCTTATGTGCCATTGAAAGATTTGTGCTGGACCTTTGGAAAGGGATTAATTCCTTTTCAACTATTACTATTTGCATAGGATATGTGTTAGTTATGTCAAAGTCCTCTTTGATACTTGCAGCTGGCATAAACTGATCAGTTACACAAAGTTCATTTTTATTGTGGCAAATGTTAAAGTTTAATTTAAACTTTGATTAGAAGACCTCCCTTAGGGAAATTCAGATATGCAAATATGCTTAGTGAAAACAAGAAAGCTCATAAGCATGGTCAAATCAGTATGCACTTCTGAATGACTTCTCACCATCACTGGGTTAGAGGAATATGACAGAAACTCCATACTATAAACAGCAGGGTCTGGACTCTGTTATTGGCAACTGGAATGCCCCCTCTTCCAGTCCTGCTCCCCCTCTTTCCACACATTCTTCAGTTGACCACAAAATCTCATGAATTTATACATGAAGTATTTTCTTAAAGTTCAACAGCAGAAGCACTGGACAGTCCTTCCTGGTCCAAAAAGCTGTCATCTACGGCAAATCATGTGAATGATAGATATAACCGCCATCACCACTAAAATGATAACAAGACTTTCACACAAAAACATTTTAAATATGAAGAAATCCAAACCCGAAAGACTCTAATGCCTCTAATTTCTTATTTCAAGATGGTTGCTGATGTTACAGTATACCCACTAGTTTTGGCAGCATCAAGGCCTGTCAGTGGATCAGTGTGATGAATGATGGTTCTTATAAAAGAGCTTTCTAAAAATCAGTTCCATCCAGCAACTGTATACAGCTGTCTCCCAACAAGTTTGATGACATAGCTGCTTCACAGTAATAAATGGTAAAGATACCACTGCTTCCAAAAACAAACGCTGTCTTTATGAAAACCTTTCCATTTGTATGTTTTATTACTTTCAGTCATTCCTAAACTGCATCAAAGGGGACACTGGGAAGTCTCACTAAGAGGATTGTGAAGACACAAATATTTTGATCAGAAGAAACCTTTGACAACAAATAGCAAAATAATAGTTTCTGGAATCAACGTCTCAAGTTTCAAATGGTTGTGGCAGACAAAAATGGTTCCGAGACATAAAACGCATAATCTGAAATGGCGTACAACCTGCTCGTTTGTATGCTTCCCCTGCTAAAGTAACCGTAAGAAGCTGATCTTCAGCTCACCAGGCAGGAAAAATCATGTGTTGATAGAAAAGTTGTGTTACCTAATGCTATGAATCTATAAAAGTGATGAATAGCCCTAATGTTGATGCAGCCTGTGAGAGGATGCTGTCAGATCATTAAGCACAGCCAGGTGATTTGTCAGTGTTCAAAGATGTTGAATTTTCTATCTTCCAATTCCTCCCTCAGGCTCCTTGCACATGCACGGGTCCTCCAAAGCCATCTTTCATTACAGCCTGAAAATCATATTTTTCCTCTTCTTCTATTCACCTTAAAAATCCTCCAGGTTTCCAAGGATGATTTTCAGCTCAATCCCTCCTTTCTCAGAGAGGCTGGGTTTGTGTACAAATATTTATTAGCAAGTTCAGGCTCACACACTGGACTGTGAATATTGTGTTTAGTGTTAGGAAATTTTTTGCTGCTGCAGTAGCTGAATGCGGCCATCCTACATGTTGGCTTCCCCCCCTCCCCCCTCTTGTGGCTACAGACAATAAATACTGCTTATGTATGCTTTTCACAGAGCAGGAGATTGGTGTTAGATTAGTTCTAAAACCTATTTTAGCAGATTAGTCTGATTAGCTTGGATTTCAGATCTGTTCTGCAAGACATACTAAAAATCTCTCTCCAGTTTAAGTTTTAGGAGAAAAAGCAGTTAATTCGCATATATATCATAACAGAGAAACAAAGCTCCTACTAAAAATAAGCCCAGAAGTGAGTGGCACCAAGGCCATGAAAAAAGGGAACAGCAAAAGCACAAAGCAGCATCAGGAAAGCTCCTCCAGTAATACTCTACCATGACCAATGTGCCTATGACTTTGCTAAGTAGCACTGCAAGATCACATTGAGTATTTTTACTTACGTAAGCAATTCTGCTTGGGCCAGAATGACTTGCATATAAGCAACCTGCCAGGGATGTTTTGAGCTAAAGAGTTCATGGCCTAATCCCACAGATATGGGTAAGAATGTAACTGGAGCATTCTTTGTGTTTTCACAGGATGAATGCTCTTCTGACTTAATCACAATGCTTGAACTGAAGCATCTCACAGTAGACAAGAGGAACAGACACAAAGATTCTTGTGTGAGAAAAGGATCTTCAAAACCAATACAATACAGAGAAAGCATTTTTCACACCTGTGCAACTAAGATAATTTTTACTGGAAAAATCCACTCCTGCTGTAGGCATACAGTGAACAACCCTGAACGAGCAGATCTCAACTATGACACACAGAAAAGCAGATACCTTTACATTCTCAAACAAAGCTAGCTTTTGACCTGCTAGGGGAGGGGTGGAGACACAGCAACCTCGTTTTTGTCTCAAGTGACTGCTTCCCTGTAATTCATCAGCAGCTCTGCACTGCATTAATCTTACTTTGCGAACACTCTACAACATGGACTGGCTGGGCTTTAGGACAAACAAAAAAACTCAAGTGGAAACTGCCTATGTTTGCTCCACACCTCATTTTGAGGTCACTTGTCATCTTGGTATTAACAATGCAATGCCAGTTCTACTGTGGAACAAATCCCTTATAAATATGGATTTACAAAACTAAAATGCCTAGGTAATAAAGCCAGCTGACAGACACAAACTCACAAGTAGGATCATATTTAAGATCGGTTGCAAAATGTGACCAGGCTGACAGCATACAACTTTTCTTAACATCTTTATAAATGTTAAATATGAGAAATATGCATTTAAACAATACAGCAAAGGACAAAAGTAGCATTAGAAGACTCTAATGAATGCAAGTTGGAGATAGGTAAATACAGTATTTTATTATTGTACTACATTTTCAGGCTGCATAAATAATTGTACATATATTCTGTGGCCGTACTAAGCCACTGTGACAACTATGACTTTATTGTGGCAACAAAATGCCAAGAAATCCCCTGAGATTTAGCAACATTTTCTGATACCACAATCCTGCAGCTATCTCCACAAGCAATTAAATGAAAATGCTGCACTGCCTCCTGCTACATTCTGGAGTGCTACATCAGGCAATTCAGTCTGCCTAAGAAAAACACTGAAGATGTATGACCAGTGACTGACAACTGCCAATCAGCTCTAACATACTCACTGCAACTTCTTGAAGTGGTTCAGATAGGCTTGCAAGAGAAATACTACACTGTATTCCCCTGAAGATGTGAAAAGTATCTTTCAAACCAGTTAATCTTCCTGAAAAGGAAACCTATATTCTTCACAGGGAAAAAAAATTGCATTTGTGGAAGATGCCAGATTGCTTTGCACCTTCTATGCCAACCCTTCCTGCCACCCCCACCACATACAGAGAAACTGGGCCATGCTGCGTCAAGCATGGAGGCAGCCACCAAGAATATCCCAAAGGGGAGATACTCAGCTGAGTCCAGTCAGGCACCCCATCTGTTGCTATCAACTACTTGCTTGGCTGGAGGAGCAGGGAGGCTTGCAGCTGGCTAAGACATGCCAGTGATGGCATACAAAAAAGCCCTGGGAAGGGAACAGAAAGGATGTAGATGTTTCCCAGGGAATAAAGGCAAAAAAACGCAGTTAGAACTGACTGCCTTGGGTTAAGTGCGTAATGGAATAATAAGTGAAAGAGATACTGAAGGTAGAAGAGAGAGCAGCAGCAAGGGGAAAGCGCAGAGGACAGAAAGGAAAACAAGAGTGAAGGAGGTGGCAGAAAGCGTTGCAAGAAAACAGTAAGTCTGTTTTCCATGGTGCTACAGTAGCGACACACTGAAGACAGCAGGGGTATTTTTTGTTCCAGCAATGGCTTCAAGGGAGATAATTCTTCCACCTTCATTCCCTCTAGTGTGATTCTCACTCAATGAGTTCACAATAAAAATCTCTGCCTCAGAAAGACTACTGAAACCAACGAAGCTTGTCCATAGAACAAAGCAAGGTGCTGAACATGGAAAGGCCATCACACAAGACTGGTCACCAAATGCTGCTAGGAAGAAAACTTGTACACCCTTGGGCTCAAAGCTACCAAGGGCACTTCCACAGTAAACTTACCAGCATTTCAGTGGTCAAGGTCAGAATCACAGATGAGTCTGCAAATCATCAATATAGTCTTTAGCTCTTACAGGTTATTCATATAACAATGATAAAAGACAACAAGTAGTTGCAAATTTTGGTTTTTCTTTTTTGAGGGGTTTTGCCTGGTTTTGGCTCTTTGTCGACTATGAGCTGGGCTAAATTTTAACAGTTGATAGCTATGCTTTGTCATTCCTGAGCTGAAACACATAGAGATGCAGCCTGTATGCGGCATCTGTGTGACAGCCTCTTCCTCAGGTTGTTCAGACAACTACTGTGTACACCAAAGGACATGCTATGCAGGAATCTGACACCCAGGAATTGATTTTAACACATTATCCAGGATTTTGCCAGTTTTCATCATGCTTTTCTATTACAAGGAAAGTAACTTTCTGAAACTATTAAAGGATGTAGCATCAAATAAAGAAGAGCCTCAAATTCCTGCCTGGAGGGTCTATGCTACAGCATTTGCAGACTCAATCAAAAGGCAATGTTTGCTGATAGCCAGCCAGACTTTTAAACTTCATTTGCTCAGGCTGTACCAGAAGCATCCAGTACTAATACAATTCTAGCAAACATAACACTCATTTGTTCTGCTTGACAAAGGTCACGAGACATCAGCTTGAATCTCCCACTGAAGTCTATTTACCGAATTCTGCTTTCAGTGGCAGAACCAAAGACTTACTTCACAATGAGCTGGGCCTCGTTTTTTATAATGAGCAGTCAGGAACATTATGCCTTTCTTATACTCTGCAATTTTAAATTTGCAGTGTATAACCCTGAAAACCAGGATTAAATTTAAAATGCTTTGAATTCACATGATCTTGTTACAGGATGAGATGTTTCTAGACAGACTATGAACAACTGTATGCTAAATGTACTCAGAGGCCCAGTATGTGACAACCATGCACATAACTTAGCAATTCTGCCTGGAAAGGAGAGCTTGTATAGTTTTACTCAAAGAACCTTTTGATTTCAGTCTTAGGCAAAATCCAAACCAAGTGGCAAATTCTGAACACTGAAGCAGCCTGCCACTTAATGGTAACTCCCCTTAAAACTACCAGATTTTTTTCTGGGGCACAAAAAAGGTACACAGTTTTAAAGAACCTTAAGCTGGTCTCTTTTACTATAGCAAGGTATCAACTTGCTCTTACCTTGCAGTAGGATTTGCAAGGTAACAGAAAGTTGATACCTTGTCTAATTCCACAAGTGCAGAGGTATGTGGCTTGTATGTCTAGTTCATACATGGACATTTCCAACTTTCAAAGGGGAAAACGTGATTTAAGTACAAGATTGTCTGCCAAATTCCTCAAACAATTACAGATGTTTCTTACATGTCTGACCTAAGAGGGCTGACTGCTGGAACTTAGACTTACCCAAACCACTACAATTTCCTCTACAAGCCATTCGTCTGGAGTAAGAGGACAAGAAGAGATCTAGATTTACAGATCATGACACAAAGTTATAAATCTTTGCTCTTAGTTTACGATTTAAAAACATTTAAGTCTGGAGTTTGTCAGTCGAAGTAGCTTTTGGTCCTTTAATCATGTGTTGCAGTTTAAAGGAGCAAAAGCAGCACTTGTGTTTCCCTGCCTTCACATACGCATACTGTTTTTGTTCAATGCCAGTATCCACAGCAAGAAAGTGTGTAACCAAACTTGCGAATACTGGAAATGCATCTGCTAACTCTGCAGTGGGGAACAGCCCAGATGAGGTACCTTTTCCTCCCAGCCTCAACACTTTTCAAGCCTGCAGGGTTCCCTGCAAACCAGAAAGCATTTTTTTTGGAAGACCAACCATTGCTTCTTCAACCTCATAAAGAGACTGCCTGGCATGGTAGGAACACAATGGCTATTTACAACCCACCTGTCCAACAGACAGCATCTGTAGTGTGTATCAGCATCATTCAGAATAGAGGATGGGCTTTGGTTTTTCAAACAGCTTGTCTTGATAGGTGTGAAGCAATCCCAGAACTGCTCTAATGTTCAGTCTCTTATTCTGGATCAAGTTGCCTCCAAATTACCGTTGCTTGACAATTCCAAGATAAAGAACCTGTCCTCAGTTTTGTACAATTTACCTATTTTGGGTGATTACTCTGAACATACAATTTTCAACCTCTGTCAAATGAACTTTTCAGCTATTTTTTTAAACAAGCAAAAGAAAAACACTTCTTGCCCAATTAAATTCCCGTAACTTAATCTTTGTGATACTAATGGTGATGATGTTTTGGGCCTAAAATTTGGCAGGGTGTTGCCACTGACATTTCTTCAAACCAAAACTTTTAATTATATATTATCCCAATTTTTTAAATAGCTTTAGCTGGTTCAAAACACCATTTTGCCAGTGAGCGAGCTATTCAAAAATCCTAATCAGGGAACCATTTTACTAGGAGCTGTATAAACACAGCTGCTAGGAAGGGTCTAGTACAGATTGTAACATAATGGTTTGAATTCTGTTTGGAGAAGAATCTCACAGTGGCAACTTAAACATGCCAAACATGCTTCTGTGACCCCAAAAAGAAACACAATGTGGTTTGATTAAAAATAAAGTGAAATTTAATATTCAAATACAAAGAGTGGAAGATGGAACAAGAGCAACTGTGATTTAAGTTACGTGTATTTGCACAACACTACATGAGTAAGAGAGGAAGAGCAGCTAAGGAGGAAAGACAGCTCTGAGGAAAGAGGAATGAAAACAACCTGAGGCAAAAGCAGAGCCAAGGAGGCCACCTGACACCTGCTGCGCCTACCAGAGCGCTGCTAGCCCTGGCCATTGAAGCAACTAAGGAACCACTAATCCTGAAGGGAGGTTTCCAGGATTTAGCAATAACATGTGGAGAGCTCTTCAAATCGTATTCTGCTTCAGTCGGGTCATTTTCCTTCAAAACTATTCACTGCTTTCAGGGTCCAGGAGAGATCCAGTATGGAGCCAAAAACAGATGGAAAAATGTTTAACAACAAGCAGACTGACTCAGTGCCAGGAGAAAGCCCAAACGCAGTGATTCGGAGAGAAGGCACATGAGGCTACAGGTGGAAAGTACAGAGAGGACTGTTTCAGGTGGCTGTTTCCACAGGCTCCTCTGGATGCTGCAGAAGAAGATCAAATACTGGTTATACACACTTTCCAGTGGTTTTAGTGAGGGGGGTGGGGAATGGGAAGGTTGGCTGGTTTATTTGCTCAATGCTGAAATAGCTCTCAGTTCCAGCTAGACAGTTATAATCCTAGTAATCATTTTATTGTGTCACAGAAACATATATTTGAGATAGTTTGGCTTTGATTTATTCAGTATATATAACAGTGGCAATAAGTTTTCAAAAAGGGTTTGCAGTTGGATTGATGGACATGTAATCATTTTGGAAGGCAAGATGAATCACTCAAAGTAGTGGGGTAAAGCAAAAATACACACTGAACTCTCCTTAGCCAAGGAAACAAAAGAATAAATTATCACATTTACATGTACTTTAAGGTATTACAGGGAAAAAAAAAGAGACCAGAAAATTTTGCAAGAGAACTGACTTCAAAGAATATTTGAATTTTGGATTGAAAGGATTTCTAGGAAAATTTTTTTTGGAATGGATGTGGAATTTGTTATAACTAGCTATGTAGCTTACCTTCTTGCTGGATCTGGAATTCTCATTCCTAGGAGAGAAAAGGAACACATCAGTGTTTTGTTGTCAGGCTGAAGCTGGGGGGTGCTGTTAAAAGAATTTGCAAAAATATCTACTTACCTAACTCTGTGCCTTTCAGGTGAGGAAGGTCCCTATAATTTTGATTCTTTTGATCATCTTCAAAAAAAAAAAAAGGGGGGGAGAGGGGGCTGCATGTCAGATCGCAAATGCTGGTATCACCCATCTTGAACAATCAGTCTTGGCTGCTGCAGCTGAAATTGGCTATGGCAAAGCAAATCACTTTGCATAGCGGATGACTTAAATCTACTGTCAGTCCCACCTATACTATACAAAAAGAGAGCAACATTCATTCAATAACAAGGTTAGGCTGCCTGAGTTTTTCTTTGGGTATTTCTGTTTCTTAAACTACCAGTTCTGCTGACTGGACAATTTTGTACAGAATAAATAGTTCCTTTCAAAAATCCCACTATAGACAATGGATTTTTCCCAAAAAATTCTACTTCCACTAAAATTTGCAGTCTTCTCTTGGACTTTCCCTGCTGGCAAGGCAACACATCATTGCCTATTCTTTGGATCGCTCTGCTTGCTTGTTTATAAGCAGCAGTCTGGCCTTCCTAATAGATTGCACCTGTAAGAGATTTGCCTAAGCAGCAAAATCACTCCCAGGGAAATAGTTTTTAAGCACACTCCTTAATAATGATCTCTGGGATGTACTGCCTGGACTGTGGATTGTAGCATGTTGCTGACAAAATGTTTCCATGAAATGGAGCCTTTAGTCTCATTATGAGGGTCCTTCTTGCTGGGATTGATCTTGATGCTCATTTTCTTTATGCAGAGATTGCTAATTTGGAAAGGGAGATCAGGATACCCAAGGAGAACACCAGAGGTCAAATCAAGGACAGGAGACTGGCCATTTGGTATGGTAACTATAGATCCCTGTAATTTGCTGTAGTATATGATTTGTACATCATGCATTGCATTAAGAAATAAGACACAAAAGCCACACACTGTATATTGTGTTCAATTCTGGCAACCTAAGTGGGCTACAAAGTCCAAGCCCATTAGAAGGAAGCCTGTACCCTATGTCTGACACATGTTTGTTCTTATACAGCCTCTCCTTGTAATTTTACCCATATACTTCAGCGTTTGACTGTATGGCTCACTTTTTGAGCTCAGTTTTGGAAGGTACTAACAATCCTGACAGAGGACACCTTATTTCTATCAAAACAGTGTTCTCTGACAGGACACAGGATGAGTTCATTCCAGGCATTAACTGACTACAGGAAAGTTCAGAGTTTATTTTGCACCTTTACTATGAAACAATCAATGGATTTCTGATGCCTTATCATATCTCTTCCAATGCCATCTGGTTGACATTACTTTGGACCTTTAAGCAAACAAAAGCTTCAACCGCATTAATAAGTGTGAACCAAGAAAGTATTTTTGGGGACCTTAAGAGGATTGCTTTACATGTCAACTGAATGTCTATACTTCCTGATAAATTCTTATCAGAGGTTGAACTTAATTAAGATTTCTGTTCATTATCCAAAGCCTTGGAGACTTCTTAACTGTGCACACTGTGTTTATTACAGCTACTGACATAAGTCAGTTTTCTTGAGCCTATAAGGAAATCCTTCTAGGATAGGTGTTGAGTTGGTCAGAAGTGTTTGCCTCAGAATTCTGGAAGCTGAGGACTTCTGCCTTCCCCAGTGCAGTAAAATACAGATCTAAGTTCAAGTTTCTACACTTGCTGTGACAATGGACATTTGTCCTTTCTATATAATTTTTCTTGCTAGAATAGCCTTTGCATGCATTCTCTATCTCTGCTGAGATGAAGCTACTACCTAACTTAACAGATAACAATATGAGCAAAATTCAAGCCAGTAGCTTAGATATGACTAAACTGCTTTGCTAACAGGATTTTTCAGGAGGATAATGAAGGAGTTTGTTCCAGTCTCCACCACTTAAGAGTAAGTTAAAAGCTTGGAAGCTTCTCTGACTCTCAGAGTCTCTCACTAAAAGACTAAGTTATATTATCTTCTGAAGTACAAGAATGAAATCGCAGTTGTGACACAGACTGCGTCAAGTTTTGATTTTTCCTTAATTTAAATTCTCTTGCCAAATTTTCATTAAAACATAGTTTACGTTGCGCTAATCTTTTTTTTTTCATAGCAGCAGAATACAAAAATAAAGTAAATCACCTCATAGTTCTTAAAATGATGTTAAGCTAGAGCTTAAAAACTTCTTTCTAATGTACACCTTGTGACCGATGTTATATTTTGATTATTAACAGCAAAGTTACTTTTGGAGAAGTAAATGTTCATTTCCAAATTAAGGAGGAAAAAAGATTGCTACTAAACAAGCTGCTCTTCTCAGTAATAAAGTTTTTCCCATCAAAACTAAAGAATGACCCTCAAATGAATGACCTCTTACATTGAGACTCCAGCAACAACCAGAGATAAACTGACCATTGTCACAACATAGAAAGTGGCAAGTCTCACGACTTGTCAGATCTCAGTTTTGTGCTGCATCTCTGCTGCCCCAAATTCCCATGAACAACTTATTTACCACCCCGCCTCACAAACAGAGAAGGGATGCACTGAGGATTTACTATTGAAATACTTACAAAGTATGAAGGTAATAGGAATAAATCCACCTTAAAATGGTTGTAGGCTAGCTCCCACCACTGGGATTTATGTTTTTATGCCAGAAGACTTCGGTTCAAACCCACAAACTCTTTTGGGGTCACTGCATAAGTGTTTTATGTTTTCAAAGAGAAAGGTAAGTAAAAGATTAGGTTCAATGGTCTGTTCTCCTTAATAAATAACAATAATAAAAATCTGTGAATCATTGTTCCCTTCCTGAGTCAAAGCTTCCCAGAAGCATTCCAAATTTCCCTCCCTTCAGCCTTATTCTAATAGAAATCCCTGGTAAAGTAAAATAAGGAAACTCAGTGCTTGTTTGTAAGAAGTATTCCCTCCCACACAGCAAGTGTTTTTCCACCCTTGGAAAAACACTACTTTACTTCCCTAAATGGGGTGCTGCATTAAATAGACATCCCTCTATCTGAATAGGCAGAGACATGAATTCCTCTTGCTTCTGGGGAGGATGGCAGCCTTCGAGCCTGATAAGAGAGCCTGACACAGCAGGTGGAGAACGTAATCTATTCACAACTAATCATTACTCCAGGTATTTAGTGACAGAAGTGCTGGAGCTGAGCAGCAGACTGCAAGGTAATTGTGAAGGCCAATTCCCCACTAAGTGTGTTCCACGCAAGCACACACACACAGTTGATCTCCTGGGAAACCTTTTTCTGCTTTGTTTCTGATTAGCATCTGAAACTCTTAATGGAGTATTTGATTCAGCCTTAACATAATCAGATGAATCAGGTGAAAATGTAAAAAATGGTTACCAGAAAATTATTAATGTCAGCCTTTTCTCTGGCAGAAGACTAGACAGAAACAAAAATAAGTTTTAATAAGACTGAAGATGTCAGGGAAAAATATCCCCAAAGGATGAGAGAGGAACTGGAGTCATAAAGGCAAACACATGGTAGAGAATCAGAAAATCCTCTATGGGTTCCAACTCCTAAATTAACAATATATTCTGACACATGCTGGGGAGAGACAGCACTGAGACAATCTGGTTGTTCCCTTTATGAGACAGAAACAATCTCTTACCCTTTCTCAACCTTTTACAATAATCACATGAGGAATCACTCCAGTCCATCACACAAGGAGTCATGACACCCACCCAGCTAGGTTGCACATAGCAGGTTTTCCCCACCATTGGTCTCCCTCTTCTTTGCCCAAAAGGGTCAGTCCATAACATTACAGCTCACTACTGAGCTCTTCTAGGGACTGCAGTGGACATATAAGGCACATCCTGCCGTACCTCCAAAACCATCTGCAGGACTCTGTGACTTGTGGGAAGTGGAGGGGAGAAAGGTTATCTTTTGACAGTAGAGAAGAAACCCAAACATTAATTACCATATAGCTAGTGCCTAGCACATGTGAGCAGTGAAGATAAGGAAAATACCTATAGCATTTCAAATTGGGTTTTAAAGAGAAAGGGCTTAATCCATTTCTGGTTAAGTCACCAGAAGTAGTGAATTGACACTGGCTAAATGCGTGTATGCAAAAACAGCTGAGGAGAGAAGCAGAGTAACTCATCTCAGCGTATGTTAGATTACTTCTGCAATCTATAACTAATCTTTGGGCAACACTAACAGTGCCAAAACTCCACGTGGCCACTTTGCACTGGAAAAGAAGCCAAAAGCAGAGGACAGCCGTCCAAAGGGAACACAAAAGCAGATTCCAGCAGCTTTGCTTACGGGCTCTATTCACACTGCTTAACTCTACACAATGCAGCCTGGCAGTGCTTGCCGGACCAAATTAACAGTGTGTCCCTAATGAGCCTGCCTGACAGTTCAGTATGTTGCCGCTAACCAAGCGGTCCATGAGACTTCACAGTCCTCTCCCCACTGCCTGCCCAGATGACAGACTTGCGCCTCTCACTCACTGCCATTTCCTTAAGGACACATTAGTGACCCGTCACAGAGGCTTGTGATTTTCTTTTTTTTAAATGGCATTTTCAGATGAACTACAGCCTTAAGTCAAGGGACAGGGAAGGGGAAAGTTCCCAAATCCTCCTAGATTTGCTAAAATTACTTCTGTCCAAAGAACTGTGCTTAATAAAAAGGTACAGAAGGGGAATACCACAGCATTGAGATCTTCACTCAGACACTGCTCATCCAGCAGTTGCACAGGACTCTGTGGCAGCAAATACCATTGTGTCCTGACTCAGGGGTGGAACAACACTGTCACTTGATCTGGTATTTTTTGCAAGGACCTCCATCCCTCTACCCACTCCACTTCCCATCTCCAATGTCAGACGCTAAACATAAGAGCCACCTTACAAGCACTCCCAACAGAGAAGGAAGTGATGGGTTGTTTTGGGCCCTCTCGACCCTCAAGTTTTTAATGGACACATGATTCAAGATAGGCTAGCACCACAATACTGAACTTCAAATTTGAACTGTGAAAAGGCTTCGATAGGGTTGTTCAGTATATTTAATTACAAAGTTTACTGTCTTGACATATGGTACAATATGGATTCAGAATTCTGTGGTCTACTTCTATTTCCCTCTTTCCTCATTAGTGTGTGTTCAAGGCTCTTACAGGCAAAATTTTCACGAAAACAGAACAATCAGCCTAAATGACACTTCAAGATTAACTCTTCCAAATCTCCTTAAATGTGTACAGCGCAAATGCAGCATGGGAAGCTTTCTTCCATAAATTAGAGTTCAGCTGGGTTGATCTCTAAAGCAGTTCAGATACAGAGTGTAACCCTGAGGTTTTCACTAGGCTTTATCCTAAAGTTGGCATTTCCACTGAAAGATGAAGTGTTACGATACTGCACTGCAAATTCAAAACCAGGATACAGGGTATAAGATAGGCATTCAAAATGCCTGCAAGAATCAGATATAAAAGATACTGAGCACATTACTGCTTTCAGAGATATGAGAGACGATTATGATATTTGTTCTATGTTAAAATCTTCCAATATCAGGTCAGCAACCACAAAATTTGTTAATACTGTAATGACACTTTACTCAGCCTCTACGCTTGGGTAGGCAATTGCCATAGTAAGGAGACACTCAGCTATCCCAAACTGCAGCCTCTTTAATCTGGATTAGTTTAGCTGCTTTCCAGCCTGCAGTTCTTTCATGATTTTTCAAGCACAGACAGAAGGAAGGTGCACACTTTCAAGCAGGATGGAAATTGAAACAGCTGAAATACATAGTGATCCTTGACCATCAGAATCCTTCGAAATAGGACCTGAGCATCTGCCTGAACCATAGGTTTCAATACTTCAAAGCAAAAGTTACCAGCTCCTTGGTTTTAGTTTTCCAAGAAACAAAGTTCACTGATAACAACTGTTCTTCCAAACCATGACTGTCTTTCATTTTCAGATCAGTGGTTCATCTCACTAACAAAGCAAACATTAGTTAAGAAGCCTAGAGGATGTCAAGTACAGATAGTTAAGTAGTCACATGGAGATATTTTACATTTTAAAAGGTAGTTATATTCCTACACGTCTAAATGTTATGACTTCCATTAAAAAATAAGTCACTCAACATTTTTATCTGTTAACACTATAATTTTTTTTTCACATTGGATATTTTTTGTTAATTTCCATTCAGCAGCAGGTTTCAAAATTAATTTGCAGTGCAATTCTTGGTGGATAAAATTCTGAACAGAAGACATTTCCTAATTTGCCCTAACACAGAAAACTCTGACAACAGCAAAGCATAATACTTGCTTTATCCAAATGATTCTTTTCAGCTTTTTTGCACACTTATTTAAGATGCCGTGAAGAAACCTGTACAGAAAAAAAAAATTCTCCTAAAACATATATCCTAAGTAATACCAGAAACAAGAAAATATTCCTTCAAGGTAGAGCTGTTAAAAAAAACCCCAAACGAACCCTTTCAGTTTCACTCATACGACAGCTTTCTAAAAAGGCAATATTACAAAAGAATCTTATCCGTTATAAACTTATCTGCAGTTAATGCAGAACAATAAAAACAAAACCAAAAAATCCCTCTAAAACACTTTTACGTCCTTCTTGCACTGCTGGTTCTTCACAGGTAGGACTGCAAACTAAGGAAGTCCATGAAAGTAGCGGTATGCATTGGTTTTGACTGGTTTTGAAGTCTTAACTGCTCTTCTACCAAAAAAGCACCCTTTTTTGCTTAAGCCAACTAAACAATAGTTTGTTTTCACACAAGCTCAGATAGCTCACAATAATGTTAATTTGAGTTTTATTTTTCAAAGTTAATTTCTCATCCCTGTTATTTGGGGAAAAAAAAGGGGGAGAGAGAGGCAAAAGAAACCTCCAAACCACAGATAATATTAGTAACAAAGATATTTGGATTCAGGTTTCTCTGAGATTGGCAGAAGTGTATGTGATGCAGTAACCTAATCTCACTCTTGCTGGTTTAACTACATTGCTCAGTCTTGTTTTCTTCGTCTTGCAGAGCAAGATGATATGAGAGGAGATGCAGATTTTTATCCCACAGTCTGCTACTGTAGACTTTAGACCAGAAAGAAGTTCTATGGAGGAGAGAGAGACAAGATATATCCCATACGACACAACCCAACACCATAGAAAATGAAACCTTACTTAAGTGGGAAATTCAGATAGAAAGATGACTTCTTTAGCTTATCTGGTTTGTGTTCAGAGCGAAGTTTGCTTTAATTCCTGTCCATTTTACTAATTATTCCAAAGCGTACACGTGTGCTCAGTGTTGCTAATCAGAGTGTGCAAAAAAACCAATATTCTCTCCACAGTTAGAGCCAAACTTAGAGGTCTGCTGTCCAGTTCATAAAGTTTAGTGTTTCTATGAATAAGCACAATTAAGCCTTGGAGAATATCCAGGCTTCAGGACATAATTCCCACACAGAGCCTTTGAAGCAAGACTTTCAGCATCTTTCCTCCAGGAGACAAACGAATTCCAGTGACACGGCATCATATTTTTTTTCCTTTAACCTGAGACAGCTTAAAATGGAACATTGCTACTGAGCAGGAACCAGCTCTTCCTCTAGGTATTTTGTGTATAATGTCCTGGAATTTATCCAACTCCAACATAAGAAAGCATCCAGAAATAAAACTAGAAAAAGAGAATATGAGCAGCCTCAGGCAAAATGAATAGCACCTTATCCTTGTTTTATAAATTCATCCCATGTACCACCAAATTGCTGGAAAACCTCTTCCTTCCCAAGCCCCGACTTCTCCCTGTCTCATCACAGGTTCCCATTCAAGGCCAGTGACTCAACACCTCAACAGGGAAAACAGTCCAGGCTGAAATTTATACCCAACAGGATGGGAGAATGTTAAGCTCATTGCAAGGAGGAAGGAAGGAAAACCCATTAGTAGTCAGAAAGGAAGCACATTTCAATAAGGCTCTTTTGTCTTCAGAAAAGCGAAAGCAAGCAGAGAAACAGGTTCTGCCCGCTACACAGTTGTGCTTACATAGACTTCTTTCTTGGAAAATCTTTAATTTCTGAAAAAATTATGCAAAAGAAGAAAAATTACTAAACTGCTTAAGAAATGAAACCTCCTAAATAACAGTAACAGAGATTTGTCCTGGAAGAGATCTAAATATTAGCATCTTTCAAGTAAATATGAGGAGTCAAGGACTGTAGGTGCCAGATAAACAATATGCACTGACTAATTTTACAAGTGTAGCACTTGAGCAATGATTGAACATCAGATTGGCTCTGCATGAGTGGTTGGGCAGAGACCTGGCACACTGCTTCGCTGCAGGACCCTCTTTTCTCTTCTATTTCAAGAAGAACATAAGAAACACCACCCCAGTGCATGCCAGAGGTTTCTCTGACTTGCCTCTGAAACCCCAGTAAGCTACAAGACCTCTTCATCATGCAACTGTCCAGTCTGAAATGGAGAATTCAGCAGGGAGACAGAGCAATGAGGTGCTTCTGGAAAGGATATAAGGGTAAGCTCACCAGGATAGGGCCCACAGCATACTTCAGAAATAAAAGACTTAGGAACATAATGAGTCTTTGATGCATTTTTCTTCTTCTACTACAGCAAGCAGATCCTGAGAACAGGCAAGCATACATTACTGGGAGCTGGGAGTAACGCCAGGCAGGTTCCTCTCTGAAATGGCATCTCCATGAGCAGCATGGGCTGTGAGAGCATCCATCCACCGGCACTGACCAGCGGCCTCGTGCAGAACAGCAGCGCTGTGCCAACATCCCTGATTGCAGCACACGCCTGGCTAGTTTTACCAGAGAAGTCACAGCACCTTCTGCAGCTGTGCCCGTCCATCTGTTTCCTGCTTTTGATGAAAATTCAGCAGCTTGGCTAGACTGGATTTGAGCCTTAACAGGGTTTTTTTTTTTTCTCCTCCAACCCTCTCCATTGGAAATTAGATGCTTAATAGCTATCTCTCAAGATCAAGGAAAACAAAGTATTATGGGTTATGATATTAGCTCCCTTCCATCTGACAACTCCAAGAATAGGAGCACTATGTACCTATCACTGCCCGTCCCCATTTAACAAAAGCCACAGTATTTTCATGCTTTCATTCACAAGCTTAAGCCAAGAAGGACAAGTCCAAAGCACCCCTGACTCAGGCTGTCCTGCACCACCCAATGGTGGGTGGCAACTGCTCAAGATCAGAGCACCTTTGCGTGCACTGCAGATACGGCTTGACCACCGTTCACGCCACTGCACATAATGTGCTCTTCAGAAAAGAGCCAAACAACAGAAGTTTTGTGAGATAATGTAGTGGAGCAGAGCTGAATACTTAACATTTTGAAAAATGCAAAGGCCCGACAAGCCAAACGGAGGCACACACTGAACAAAACCTTTTCAGAGGCAGACTGAAGCCTGCCCACACGTTACCAGCTACTGGCCTCTATGACAGGCGTGAACTGAGGCTCGATTGTGTAACGCAGATCAGAGGCTTTCACCAGAAGTCTGGTAAACTGAAAAGCTCTCTAAGTTTCCAGCAGTGGGGCTGTTAGTGGGAAGCACAGTCCGTATGACCCCCCGCACCCTCCTCAGGAACAATGATCTTCAGGAAGAAAAGTAACAGCCTAAAAATGCAATGGAAAGTGGGGATCAGCATTCCTGTGATAGCAGAACAGCTCCTAATAACATCTGGTGCCCCTCTGCTTTCCTGGAGGAGGCTTCTTCTCTGCATATTTCTGTCCTCTACTTTAGCTGAGTAGTTTTCGGCTAGAGAAGGTGTTGTTAACTTATTTAGCCTTATTGTAACAATTATTTACATTAGAGTCTATTCTCCTTCCATTATGCCCAAAACATACTATTGCTTGAGCTCAGAAAAGCAAATTCTCCTCTCAGACCTGCTCCGAGTAGCTGGCTCTGCTGTGGGACCGCCGCCCAGGACCTGCTGATGACGAAGGAGCCACACGCTCGTCTGAGCTCGTCTGGTAACCAGCACAGCTTCTCCATGGAGACATCTGGGGTTGGATCTCCTAGCTCCTCTGCACAAGAAGCCAAATGCTGGTAGACCCACCCCCGGCACCAGCTATACTGCTGAGGTGCTCTCTGCAACATGTTCCATGATCTTTGCTTGATGCTGTGCAAAAAAAGACACCATTGCTGATTTAAGAGCATTCTGGACTGCAGTTGTAGGAAGCAGGGAAAATATTTTGGCCAAGAATCTCATCTGGCTTGTTCAATCACTCCTGTTCAGGCAACTGCTACTGGCTACAGTCAAAGACAGGATATAGGGCTAGATGGACCCACTACAGCTGAAGTAATAGTTGCAAGAAAAGCACTGTAAGAGAAAGTACAAATCGACACAGATTAATTTTTTCAGGTGTCATACTGGGAATAATTTGGCCTGCAGAACTTTGGCAACAAGGATAGAGGCTGAGCATGCTGCGACTTTAAAATCTACATGCCTGACAGAGCTGCTCAGATGAAAAGCAATTTCTCATCAAGAGCCTCATGAGGCTACAGGTTTCTCTCTGGTCATTCAGTATGAAATATTCTGTTAACAAGTAAAACTATTTTCAAGTTAAGCAGAGTTTTTTAATTGAAAATTATTTTTAAACCTAATACTTTTCGGCATGAAGCCATAAGTAGACCAAGTTCCATTCGTATTTCTAGATCAGATTACCTCCTCACCATTCACACATCCATCTGTTTAAAAGGTGCACTTTTCATCTATACCTTCTTAGGACAAAAAAAAAAACCCAAACAAACCCCAAACGTGTTAATTTCTCCAAAGCCTTTTAATGACTATAATTGAAATTAACAGCACCCACTTGTGTATGACTTCATTTCATTGCAATTTGGCACGTAAGCCTCCATTCTGTGATCACATTACCTTAGGTGACAGCAAGAAGTAAGGAATTAAACAGAAACTTGAAGAAATATGACTAAACCTGGGTACGTTTGGGCCATCTGATTCTGAATGGATTGGAAACTGAGCTCACGCCTGCAGCGACCACCTGCCAACGTGCTGTCTGTGTGCCCGCTTCCCACACTCCCACAGCTCCCCTTCTGCCATGGGCTAACACCACATCACAGATGCAAAATCCAAACTATGAAACAAGGAACAGGCCAACACATGCCTTTACAACAAACAGTCACTTTTAACAAACATTAGCTTGGATGCAGCTACGTAGGTGAGTTTTAAGTTTGGGAGTTTTTTAAGTAAAAGCTTGTCATCTAGATACAACAGCCTCAGAGAGAGATACGTTACACAAAAAATGTTTGCATAGTTCTCTATTCAGGTGTACTCACAAACAAGAATAGTCTACCAGTACCACTTCACACAATCCTTCCCGTTTGCAGCTATCTCAAGATAGTTGTTGAATCTGGAGAAATTCAAACTTTAATATCTGCTGCTATAATAAGTAAGGGGGAACCATGCCTGAAACAGAACTGTTGATTTTCAAAACCATTCATGCTTTGGCCCAGATTTTGGAAGTGGCAGTATAAATGCTGGCCCAAATGTGCCCCTGCTGCGCCTGTTTCAGTCTTGGAGTGTAAGCCCTGGTACACGCGCACAGAGCAGAACGGCTGTGTACCGAATACCCAAGAGAAAGTTCTCTACTAAAGCTCCTCCTAGAGCTACTGTTGTTCCCCCTTACCCAGTCAGATTAAAAACAACACTGATATAAAGAAAAATATTTACCTAATGCTGTAATCTTCTCAACAATGATTGTTCTGGAAAGACAAGTAACAACAATTAATTGATCACTGCAAGCAAATGAGTGTTTTCCAAAGATGGCCTTGCAAACCACACCTGCAGCTCTCAGCACACCTGCCAGCGGGTTGCAGATGCTTAGTCACCTCCTCAACAGAGCAAACAAACCAGCAGCCACATCTATGCCTGCAAGTGATTTCGTTTGCAAAGTTACAGATGTGCCTACTCAAAAGCACGCTATAAAGGCAGCTCCTCAGAACATTAAGCCCCTTTACACCTTCTAAATAATCCCAGCTGCCTGTACAGCAGGGATGTTATTTGTTATCCCATCCTTAGGGATTACAGTTGAATTACTTTGCTGTATATTATCCTCTACCCAAATATATATATAAAAAAATCACCCTGACTGCTTGTCTGTGCAGGAAGTAAGAGTTTCAGCTGTATCAAAGGGGAGGAAAAATCCAAGCTGTGTCTACAGTGAACCTCCTCTAATATCCTTCCCCCCACATCATGCTGTGTGATTTCAATGTCAGCACTACTGTAGTTCAGCCAGACTGCCAAAGCCTACTTAAAAACTGAGCAACAGAGATTAGAAATGGAGTGGCTCAAAAATGAAGTTAAGCAAAACCTTTATGCATTTATCGTAAAAGGATAGGCTTCATAGTCCATGAGGATATTACTTGGAAAACAATCTGCAACCATGATGAATTTCCTTAACCTTCTGCAAGCACAGGTCTGTACAAAATGGGATTAATTCAAAACCTTATCAGCAAAAATTCATATGGTCTAATTCATGGATCCTGCTTTACAGGGTTAAAATTTAAGCTTTCTGGTGTACCATGAAGGAAGAATGTTTTTATAACCACACTTACGAATCTCAGAGCACAAGTCTGTCCTTAAGCAAGTTTTCTATTTCATTGTTAATAATGAAACCCTAAAGGAAAATCTCAAAGGAACTAAAAGGAAGAAAGAGAAATCTCTAACTACTTTTTGTATTTATCTGTTCTGCTGACATTTCCAAAATAAATATTTATTACACTCCTTAAGCAAAAGGAGATTTAATTCATGGTTCAATTTTGAGAAAATATTGAGCATACTATGGATTTTAGTTCCATCCTTGTTTTCTAGCAGTACAAACTGTAGGTGAAAACACCCTGAACAAGTGTTTCTTTCGTTGCTGGTGTAGAAAATAAAAGTTTGGGTATCTTGGGGAATTTTTTCAAGTGTGGTAGGCCACACGCCTATCTCTACAGTGGTACAACAGCAACTCCCTCCCCTGTCACTCACAGAGGCAGATATAGGAAGAAGCAGCATGCTGATGTGCCATAAATTGGATTAACCCTGCTGTGAGCAGATGGCTCTTCCTCACCCTTTTCGCATGGCTACTTTGATAAAGACATCATTAATGGATAATTCAAGTTATCAGAAGCTCTATCAGAAGCATGTAAAGGGTGTTGACTGCATACCAGCTGGCTTCAGGAAGCAATTTTCGACATGAGTTTGCACTATTTTGATTTCAGAACAGCCTTTTCCATTTCTGCTGAAGGCTAGCAAGATTAGTAAAGACAGACTAAGATTAGTAAGGACAGATTTATGCAAAACTAAAATAGACCTGATTTTAAATTCCATGCAAATCCTCCCTCAGTGTAACAGATTCCTCTTCTGAAATTACAGTTTAGTGATATAAATTTGCAGAGAGGCAAGCTCTTGAATATTCTGGAGCCTCCTCAGTACTATTTTGCAAGTAGAAAAAGCCATCTCATCTAATCAATTCCCTTCTCCTCCCAAACCCTCAAAGTGTGTGATGTTAACAGCGAGGTCCCCTTCCCAAGATACTGGGTCCTGGGAAGCTGCTGCAACAGCTGCTAAACTTGAGAATCTAAAGCAAGAAATCAAGCTGAAATCTGCAGTAGCCCTAGTTTAATTTTTTTACTAGGAGGTCAGGCCAGTTTCTCCACTTATCACGGAGTTCAAAGATTTAAGAAATGCTTGTTAACTTTAGCTGAGGTGTGATGAGCATTGCTATCTGGAAACATTCATTAACATCTCTTTCCACTGAAGAAAATACAAGAAGAAACTAGACTTGTGAATCAAAGCATGAACAATGTCATCAAGCACAAAACACCATCTTTACTGGAGATGCTGACCTCTGACCAGCACTTGGAAGACTGAAGCACATTACAAGAGTTACCGATGTCTTGATGGAAGCCAGCAGTCTGTGATCTATTTGAAATACTTTCCTCACACAACCCATGTTGTATAGTCTCCATATTTTCCGGTCTGTTTACAGTTTTAACAGCATCAACAGATACTCAGCCTGTAATGAGTTCATTTTGAAATGTAAATCTCACAGTGCAGGATAAACTGGATGCAATTCTCCACGGTATCCAGAAGAAGAGATTGCTAACATCATGCTAACACTTGAAGTAGAACAGCCTTGGCAACTGTAGCCTTGTTTGTCTAAGATCAATGATGGACTGAAACGGAAAAATCTGCATAGGCTTCTATTACAGGACAGGAATGCAACTAAGGCAATCTCAGGGGGTTTATGATACTGATATTCAAACAAACCTTATTTCAGAATTTGAAATCACTGGTTTGGGTGGTAGAGTTAGTTGAGTAGTTAAGATTTTCAAGGCATGACTTATACCACATGATATTCTGACTACAAATTTGGCTCATGTGTCAATAAGCACAAGTTAAACGAATTAAGGGTTGGCCAATTGACAGATCTCAGAGTAGTTGACAGCATAAAGTCACTGGGGAATGGAATTGCTTTAGTTTGGTTCTGCATTAATCAGAGCTAGCCAGATGCTCATCCAGATCCACAAAAATGCTGAAATCTAGATATAACAAATTCCTTGGAAAAAATGTTCTGCTAACACATAGATTGGCAGAATGTATATATATATATAAAAAAAAAGACAAAGACCACCAAAAGTGTGCATACATTCAGCTGACATCAGTTAAAGTAAGCAAAGCCTGAGGCAGAGCTACACTTCTAATAACACAGGGCACAGGCAATATCTACAGAATAGAGCACAAGTCTTGAAGAACTTCAGCATCCTGGCAGGTGACTCAAGAGTATCTTGCTTTGTCACTGCCACAACAAAGCTAATAAATTACTAAGACAGCCTTCAGCTATCTAAAACAAGGGAGCAGTAAGTCAGCAAGTGATTCTGTGGCACCAATGCTGTATTAAACTGGTATAAAATGGGTATCTAAATTTTTAATTTGTATTGGAAAATTGAATGTGGCAGAAAAGAAACCACCATGAAAAGAATTTGAGGATTAAAAAAAAAGTTTCTGTCAGAGGTCTTAAACACTCTATGTGTTGAGGAGAGACAATCATAAACACCAGAAAGTAATCCCTACAGAGATCCTAAAGGACTATTTACCTAGTAGGAAAGGCACAATGGAGCTCAATCTCAGAAGGTGTTGCACAGTTCAGGCAAGACAAATTAGAAATATGGTCTAAGTTTAGTGGTGAGGCCAACTAGTTATTGGAACAAAACTGAAGTAGTAAGACAGCAAATCCTTCTCTTAGTGTCATTAAATCAAAACTTTTCAGAAAAATGTACTTTAATCAACAAGACACTGAGTTCCTTGCAAGGATAAGGGTAATGCCCATGGATTACAGATAGTGAAACAATATGATTACTGATTCGTTCTAGAGATAACTTTTTTTGCATTTGAGCCTGACCCTACAAATACTTTCAGGTATACTTATGGGCATGCAGGCCTTTATCATTCTACTAAGAGTATGCAGATGATATAAACATTGAGTTACTTTGATATTCAAGTTGAGAATGGGGAGAAAAAAGAAAGTCAATCAAGGCTAAGTTGATGAGATGGACAGGAGAAACATTAAGTAATTAGATTAATATTGACATTTTCTAGCCAAAATTAGCATTTAGGAATCACTGAATCAGTATTATAATCTCCCTTAAACATTATAGGAACAAAAATGGATAAAAGCTAGCTTGGTATTATGTATATATTTACATAATCTTGCAGTCATTCCCTTAAACCCTTATCACACTGAACATTTAAACATAAAGTGAAATAGCTACATGTTTTCCAAATTTTACATGCATTTGGAAAGTTTCCTGTGCCATAGCCTCTTAATTATGATTTAGCTCCATTCATTGTATGCCTACAATTAGGTACTAAAACAAGTAAGAATGAAACAGGAAGGGAAGCAACAGCCACACAGAAGAAAAACAGCAGAGAACTACCTGTACCCATTCAAAAAACACAGCAAGGCAACTTCTATGTTTAGCCTACTTGGCCTCAAATTTCCATTATGAAGTTTCAATTCATAATTCAGGAGCCAATGAAAGTAGTCAGGTTTTGTTTGCAGCTGAGCTAATTCCTAGCCTTTTCTTGGATTAGATCAAAACTCTAAGAAGGGCAAAAAGACACTTAGTCTATTCAGGAGCTTTCAAGACCTGTCAATATCAGAGATCATCATATGTTCCTTGTGCAAGGCCCATCCAATAAGATCCCTTAAGGAGTAATGGGAAAGTTTAAGGCTCAACCCTACTAAACTGGAATATTTACAAAGGAAAAAATTAAAAGTATAATTGAGAGATTATTCTATTCATATCTGCTCTCGATATTCAGATGCAAAACACTGCTTCTCTCCATTTCCTTATTAAATCAGAAGTGGACTCATCATCCAGTTAAAAACAGATGCACTAAGATTATTTCAAGTTTTTTACTGCTTGCAAAGCTTTAATGTCAAAAGCTGAAGTGACACTGTATATATGTATGTGCAAGCATTTGTAGGATCAAGTTTTTTTAAATTCATAGATATTAAAGTCAGGAAACTTTAGAAATTCAAATTAATCAAGGAGGGAGGAGGGGCAGTGGACAAATAAAACAGCAAACTCAGAAATTGTTTACTGGTGAAAACATCATTATTCACAGCACCAAGCTTAACTTCTTCATTTGCAATTTCAGATATTCAAAATGGTCAATTTGCACAAGTGAAATCTAGAGACACCCTTAGAAACATAGATATTAGATAGATACTAGCTTTAATTGTTTACAGTCCTAAACTTCTTATATGTAAGTCCTGATCCAGTCTTCTTCACATCCAGTCATGCCTTTCAAATAAAAACCAGAATCTCTGGCTAAGACATAGATTGTTTTGCAAAGTTAAAGATAAGAACAAAGATTTTGTATCAAAAGTGGTGTGTTATGTACCTCAGATCCATTTCTCTGCACAGTTTCCAGTTCTCATTCAAAATACGAGTGTGATTGATTAACCTCTCATTTCCACAGATATTCTTTGATATGTGAGCATGATAGAGGAAGAAAACATTTGCCACAGCTGCTTGCCTGAACAAGTACAAGGGTAACTGGTGTGTGGCAGACAAGAATGGCATGCAACCCTCAGTACCTTGGTAAAGGGAGGTAACATGAATGCTTTGCTTAGAAATTGCAGTACTCCTCCTTGGCCCATGTAGGATGCATGACAGCAGCCCAGTCATGCAGGAGTCCCCCCCTTCCGCTCCTCTGCCTGAAAGTGAGAGGATTTTCAAAATTCTTAAGAAAATAACATTTGTATCTCATCAGAGCACAAGTTCAGCAGGCTCAGCCTCCTGTCTCTGACAGTGGCCAACAGCAGATGCTTAGGGAAAAAATCCATAAGAGCTACTCATTCATCATATCTTATCTATTCTACCGTTCTTGCATCACTGATGGTAAAGCTCAGGGGAGACAGAGCTAGCAAGATCATAATTTAGCACCAACAGTAAAATCTTCCATTCACATTCAAAGCAAAACATCTAAACTATCAGAAATTTGAAAAAGTTCAAGACACAAGATGAAGGTCAGGTACATCTATCAACTGTGCTTTTGGTTGAATGCGCTTTTTTCATAGGGCTGGATTTGATGACCCATGAAGTTCCTCCCTGCAATAACATCAAATCACACAGCACTTCGTTTTCTTTGACTTCATGCAGTCAGATGAGCCTCAAAGAAAAACAGCCCAAGGATCACAGCTATATTTCAGAGGAAATTTGTTTCGGGTTTGAAGTAGTTTCTTCTCTCTGACACTGAGTTCCATTTGACATTCTCAGGTATTTCTTACAGCTCTTCCCATACATTGTTTTAGAAATATGTGTGTATATAGTTCATATAGAAAGAGAAAATATAAGTAAATGCTAAGTATTAAAGAAAAAAGATACTGTATATCCTATAGTGTGCTAAGGCTGTATGAACTAGAAAAAGATACTGTTAATGAACCAATAATCAATCATGCTTATAGAGATTAGTCTATTCACGAGTAGACAGAAGCAAGTTTCCTAAAAGCTGGTGTTGAAAGAAGTGTGAAACAACTTCTGACTCAAAAAGTACGTGTGAAAAACGAAAAATCTTTCCACATGCACGAGAAGGGAAAATAAGTGGGTTCTGTTAGCAACCTCATTTCATAATCATGCTCCATTAGATCCCACAGAACAAAACTGAATTATTTTCTCAGGTAATAGGGAAAACAAAACAAACCCCACAAATTACTTCACAAGCACAGATGTGAAGATGCTTAATTTTCTGTTTGCATCCTTTATCCTCTCACCAACTCACCCCTTCCTTTCAATAAGCCCACACATCTCTACAGTAATTCCAGCAGGCAGAAGACAGTATATGCCACAGGCAGTCAGGAGCTCTGCGGATGCAGACTGATCCCCAGTCCACGCTGGCCAATTCACTGGTCAGCT
Organism: Cariama cristata; assembly: GCF_000690535.1. Taxonomy (NCBI): domain Eukaryota; kingdom Metazoa; phylum Chordata; class Aves; order Cariamiformes; family Cariamidae; genus Cariama; species Cariama cristata. The sequence goes on from NW_009636273.1 coordinate 89,698, forward strand.
GCTGTCAAATGATGTGCAACAGCTGAATGCTGCCTGCATGCTGGTGTCTCCTGAGCAGAAACATTAATTTGTGTCACCTTTCTATTTCAGAGCGCACAATGCTTTTCTCTGCTTCTAGCTCTCTCTTCAAATGCAGTTAAAGCTGGCCAATGAATTCAGAAGTTATTCAGCTGACAGGGCAATTGCAGAAGCCTGGCATTTCCTTAGAAAGCAGTCTAAAAAGAGTAAATAGCCTTATATAGTATTCAGATTCAATCTGGACATCTTTGGTTAGAATACCGAAAATAGTAAAGACAGATAAGAAGTTGCCCAATATAAATGTCTTTTAAAAAGCAACAACTAGGAGTTTAACATTTGCAGATATCTGGGAAGTTGGGAAATACTAACATCTGAATCATCTAAGCACTAACCATAACATTTAGTGTTTTTCACTGTTAGACCTCTGGCAGGCTAGTTCTTATTGTCAAATGGTATCTAACTGGACACAGCTTGCCCTTAGTAAGCTATTTCAAATCCAGCCCAATATAATATCAGTTTCATTGTTCTTTTAAGTTCAATTGGTTCAATCGGTTCAATTCAAGTTCTTTGGTTCAATCTCTTCTGCAGAGCCAGATGATTAGAACTTGCTCAAGAAACATTTTTCAGGTTTCTTAGGCTTACTGGCATTATACATAAAGCACATGAAAAAATATAAAGCAAAACCAGGCTTTCTAGAACACCACCACACAGCATGCTCAGGTATTCACGTCTGTAGTTTTCACTTCTTACGTAATTATGTAGTCTGTTTTGTACATTACTAATTAGGCAACTTTATCACTCTATTGCGTTTTATGTAAGGGTCATTTCTATAAGGTCTAAGCTCATGAAGTGTCAGAACCAAAAGCTCATTATTCTCAGGCAGGAAGGCAATAAAAAGATTGTAGCAGACAAGGCAAAGTCCCCCAGTGTCAATTGCTAGAGGCCACTAACCAAGCACCTCTGCTGTTCTCCACACACCCGAAACAATGCACAGCGTTCTCCAGAAATGGCTCTCCTCATGAAGGAAACTGTGCAAGGAGTTCACAAACTGAGAGCTGCTTCAGGACCTCGGTTTATTGCTTCAGCAAATGCCATTTCTATTCTTTTGAGATGAAAGCGATTGATGGATCACTGATTAAGCCTGGAAACACTTTGTACTACACAGTTACTATCACAGTTTGTCATCCTAAGACTTACAGTACATAAGAAATAACACATATACATTGACAAACTATAGCAAAGAAACAAAAATCATTCTTAATGAAGCCCATGTTGAAGCAGCACCAATCACTTGCCTAGGAATGCCAATTAAAAAAAAATAAAATTGTTTTTTTGCCATGAATTAGGATATTGTTTAACATTACCAAGTATTTCCACCTTATTATTTCACAAAGATGCATACTCAGGGAAGAAGTAATGTAGGAAGGTATCAGACACTCAGATTCTACTTTAGCTTATAGCTCAGCAAGTTGGGTATAGGTATGCAGGGAAGTTTGAACCCAGATGTTTATTTGTGTAGATACCTCACCATAATCTACGTTCCTAAAGAATTCTCAGAGGTCTCAAATACCCACAGACACTGAGCACTCAATCTTGCCTTTCACTGCCTTCCTGCCAACATAGAAGGCACACCAGATGTGACCTCCAGAGCTGCTGTTTATCTTATCAATTTTGCATAGGGGAAGTGAGAAGCAGCTGTAAATACTTCCATATTTTGACTCCCATTATCAAAAGTGGAGGCATACCCTCCATCCCCTTTGAGCATCCCTCCTGACAAACGATGGCCTTGAAGGACAATGTAATTTTGTAGAGTCAACTAAGAAATAAAATAATCACCATGTGATGAAACTTTGTATTAAAGATCTTTCCCACCTCCAAATATACATCTCAAGCACCACCACCAAACGTATTTCAGAACAGACATCAGCTGTTGTACAGGGAATTCAGGCTCAGTCTCCTAGCAGCATCACTATTAATAGAATCAGTTTAGAATAATCTTCTGTTTCAACCTCACCGAACTCTACGGACTGAACTTCAAAAGCCAGCATTTTATAGCTATCCATAACAGGTTTCTCCTCCTTAGTGTTCTGCGACTGGTATATGTAACGTCAGAATTAGTCCAAAGAACAACATCCTCGTTAAGTAGTTGATCAGTCCAAAAGACGGGAATAAGAATATTTTATCTTGATTACGAATTAAGTGGCCAAAAAGGGGCTTCTGTTTTTGCCAATGTGCTTGTGCTACAGTAGAGATGTTCAGGGATTGTCTAGTTCTACAGAGCTCCGTCTAGAAATAAAGCAACTCTCTAATGCTAGCGTGACGCCTTTGAAATTAAAAATATACACATGCTGACATGTTTTCAAACTTGTCAGTTCCCATCTGGAGCAGCATTCACTCATCTCTGCCTTCAGCTTTAAAAAGAGTGCTGTTCCGGGAATCACAAATGGAGAAGCACCATGTGCACAACCCAGGGCCACACAGCCCAGGGATGGGATCCATTTGAAAAGTGCACCAGAGACAGCGATTGCATCTGTGTCACACAGAGAGACTCACAGAAGTCTGACCTCCTTCTCCTTCTGTCCAGGCTCCCAAACAAAACTCTCTTCCAACTGCTCTCTGATGCTTCCAACTCCCAGAAGGACATGTGCTCCACGTACATGGTTTTTAGGTCTTTGGGAAGCAGAGTACAACTGAGGGGTACTACTAATTACAAACAGCCAATTTCTCTTTAAACAATTACAACAGATACACACAGCTGCTTCTTTCTCCCCTAGGTTTTAAAGCACTCAAGCCACTACAAAGTCTTCGTTCCTTACAGCCTCTCTTAAGTGTCCTTCCCAAAGTCTTAACCACCTACATATTGCTCAAAATCGTCCATAACACCCCTTCATTTCATCTCCTTCCCCTTCAGTTCTACCACACCTGAAGACCATTTATGGCAGCTAAAAATATACAAAGATCTTACTGTTCTCTGAAACAATCTCACAGCTGCCTTTTACCTGCAGTCAAGGATGCAGGAGGCTATCACGCATCTTTTTTTGGCAGCTGTTCTGCTTATTGAGCTACTTATCCTCTTCCTACAAAGGCGGCGTTTCTTTCTTCCATTCCTCTTGTATCCTGAACCTTGAAATACTGGTAGTCTCTGTGTCAGTATCACCACTACCCTGGAGCCTCTGAACTAGTGTTTTCAGGGAGAGGCAGATTCTGACCATCAGCATCTTATGGTGCAAACTGCTTTCACTGTACTGCTTCTTATGCAGATGGATTTTTCGTGGTATCTACGGTGCTTTGAAGACCTTCAAAACCCACCCATTCCACATATTATATCAATAATGACATTCTCATGGCTCTCTTTGGTGCTTTACATGCATTGACCACTGGACAACTCTTCAGGGCAAGGATTAGGTATTGCTTAGCATATTTTACCTCTTGTAAAGCACAAGATAAATAATGCTTATATTTAAAAAGGGATACTGTCAAATTCAGGCTCCCAAAAGTTTAGTCCATTTTTAAATTTTCATGGGCTACTGATATTTCTTTTGCATTCTTTCACTGTTTTACCCTCTCAACATCAAACTGAACCAAGCATACACTCACACATTAAAGATTTCTCATGTAAACCATCCACTGGAATCTCTAGCTCCTGTGATGCAGCAAGTCAAGCTCTGTGAAAATCTTATGTTCTTTTAGCTGGCCACTGGATCACAAATCTAGAAATTCATTTCTTAGTTATTTTATAGTCATCCTTTAATGTAAAAGACAAGCCTTTCTGTAAGTCCATATTTATGTGAGATATTAAACAAGCTCCCTAAAGACTTCAGACAGGTCCTTTTAGCTTTTTTGATCAACTTATATGGCCAATATATGACAAACAGAAGTCATCAATTCAAATATAAATCAATATATATAGCACCTGCATTTTAGGGAGGAAAATACTTAGTTCTATGAGACTGAAACTGCAACTTGACACTAAAATAAAGGTGTTTCGGACCACCCTCCAGCTAAAAGGCTTGACGTTGAGAATTTCAGTATAAGCAGGGACACAAATCACTGATAGGTTTAAGCACTATTTACTTGGCTGCCCTATGGAATCTAGGAAGTTACATGCTATGAACCACTCGCATGCCTGGCTGCATTGCATGGGCACAAAAGAAAGATTAGAGAGCAGAAAAACACCCCATTAGAATCAATCCACCATGCACTTCCTATCCATTTAGATTTGCAGGGCATCACTTTGCTCTAAAGAGGAGGAAAAATAAATCATCAGCCACCTACACAGAATCCTCCTGCTTCTGAGTTCAATTTAAAGCCCAGGAAATCCAGAGGAGAGGAACAGTAGTATTTAAGCTGAAGAGTGAACCTCACCCTAGATAAAGCTAATCCACCCAGGCAGGTCTGACTTTTATCTGTAGTTGAAAACATACTTTGAAGAAAGAATGTTTTGTGTTTCAAATGCATCTGTTTTGTATTTCAAATGCATCTCAACTCTTATGAAAGACCATGCAAGGCAGGATGTCTCCCAAACCTCTCCACAAAAGATTGCTTTTCTTTACAAATCAAAATGATGACTGAACTGAACCCTGGGATCTGGGTAAATCTTCCGTTCAACAGTTTTGGGGGTTTTTTGCTCATGAGTAAATCACCTCCTGGAAAACCAGGGTAATAGTGCTTCCTATTTGCTATACTTTCACCAATAAAGGGTTGGGTTTTTTTCCTGTAGTGGAGGGAGGAAGGGAATAAAAAAAACAAAAAACAGGTGGTAAGTAGTAAGAACTGTTCTTACTACTTACCTGTACTTCGTAGGACAATTTGCTAGCACCTACTGGACCCACATAAATTATGCGAAGAGCTTTCAGGTGTTTGCCTCTCATGTTTGCTTCAATTTACAATATCTACCCTGTAAATTCTGTCCACCTGACTGAACACCGCCCCCCTTCCCAGACCTTTCACTCCTATGCTTTAAGAGGAGTAAAAGCAGAAGAATGTTTCAGAACATCAACAGTGAATTACCAGAAGCATTTCCTTCAAGAGTGGCACGCTTGGTAACAGCTAATTTTATGTTCAGCATAACCTACTGTATTAATAGAACTACAAACTTTAGCTTTCAGCTAGCAAGCAAAGGAATTAGTATTTTAAGAATTTTTATTTCTAAAACTCACTAAATTTCCAATTTTTACCTTTACATTTAGACATTACTGTAATGGCAAGAGACTCAGTACAGATCACCTAAGGCTGAAAGTTTTGTACTTTGCAGGCATATGTCTTGGGAATGAGGTCCACCATTTTCCTCACCATTCTGTCCCTGAAAGGAAACAGCTAGGGTAAGCAGAAGCTAGGCAGACTGCATCTGATCGCAGCTTAAAGTGGATGTTCTTTAAAAACCCAAATGATTGCATTATTTTGTGGTTAGGGAAATAAGGCCTGCAGTTTCAAAATGTAGGCCAAGTTTTCAATACTTGAATGCTAAATTAAGGCACGCTGTTCTATATCAGTTCAGGTATAAACTCCAAAAGTAGAATATTCAATTATGCGTACAATCGATATTTAGTGTCAAAGAAAGTCTATTGGGTATTTTGTGGGTTTTAGAAACAGATTTACAGTGTTTTAGGAATGAAGTAGAGATATAGATCCTCTCTGGAGAAACTGATGAATGCTCTGAGTACTCCACAAGACTGAAGCACAGCATTTGGGACTAAGCTTCAGAGCATCTAAGATGTTAAAAAGGATTTATTTAGCCCTTTTCCAGGTTTCAAGTCCAGTGAGTATGGAGAGAGGGGGAGAAAGAAAGAAAACAAGTTTCTCATTTGTCATCTTCACCCAAATGCACATACAATATTCTGTAGAATGTTGCCCATCCTGGTAAGTATCACTGGAAAATGGCCTAAAAATTCACTCTGATCTGCTTTCAAAGTTTAAAGCTCTTATGCTTACATAGACAGCTAGCTAAATAAGCAATAATTTTGGAGTTATGACTCCAAATGTATCACCCATTCAGCTCTGCAGCACCTGGGATCTCTTACCCTATGGTCTATGTCTCTGCGGTCAAACAGCAAAGTCAGAGCCTTTAGTCCAAACACATCGGCTGTGGCTGATAGCAATTTACTGTCCGATTAGCTTTTCTCAGATCTAAACTGATAATTTCCATTCAAGGAATAGGTTTAAATCTGTACTGTTTGAGATGGTTTACAAAAAGACAAAATAATAGCTGAGCTCTCAAGGAAGCAGAATTACTACAGAGACTCAGAAGCCTCTGCAAGATCTTATTTTGTTCAACTGCATTGTAAATCCACCCACTATCCCACAAAAATAACAGATTGCACTATTCTGTTTCTTGGATGAGATTTTCAAATGCTTTCTAGTTGGCCAAGACATGCTCCAAGACTTTTACTAGCAATTTTAACAGCAGAAAAACTGACACGCCTCTAGTAGCATTGAGACCAGTCCTACTATGAGACATATAATAAAGCACTCGGCTTTTCAGCCATCCAGGCAGTTAAAACTAAACATTGCCAAACAACCATCTTGAATGTGTTAGCTAAGAAAACCCCTGGCCAGCAAGTAATCTACACAGTAAAACTGGATGTTAGCATGAAGCTTGCAGATTCAAAAAGTATCCACAGGTATATTTCAACGTACTAAATTTCACTAAAAGCCCTTATTTTAAGTATAATACTCCCTGTAGATAAAACCTCCCACTCCTCTATTACATGATATATTATAAAATGAATATACAACTTCTATTGGGCTAAATCATAAAGCACACATTTGATTTCCTGAACACTAAGCTCTGAAACACTGGAAAGCTGGTCAGCAGTCCTAAACCAAACCCTTCCCGCTAATACACTTTCCTGTGCATTTCTGCAGGACTTTGTCACCAGAATGAGACACACTTTCATAACAGCTCCTTTTTAAACATACCATCTGGAATGCTAGCCCCCAGGATAGAGCTGTCCAAAATGTAGGAGGCCTATCTCTCCCTTGAGCTAGTCCTTCAGTACTATGCAGTGTAAACTGCAAACTTCTACAGAAATCCATTGAAGAAATAATATTACTTGGTACCTAAATAGCAGGAAATACATGTTCTGATGAGTTAATTAAGTCTTGTGTTATTCCTGATCAAAAGGCAGCAGCTGGTTATGATGATCTACTGACTCAGATTTGTTTCAAGCTTCACACACTGCAGCCTCCACAGCCTAACACCTTCTTCTGTTTCATTCCACCATCAGAAGATCAATGTAGCATGCAGGGTCTTTGCTACATTAGGAAGCTGTAGTAATTACCAGCCATTTACTGCTAATGCCTATACAAACTTTCTGGGTACCTTGCACACTGTCAGAAAAGGTATTAATTCAACTCCTTTTTTGCTAACCAAAGCCCAGCAAGCCTGCCCGTTTACAGTGAAGAGCCTGCTTAAATCCCACTAAAATTAATGGGTCTAATGCATGCCAAAGAGTTAAGCAAACTGAAGCCAGAGTTTACAAGAGGCACAAGTATTGCAGAGGCCTTCCTTTAATGCAGTTTTTTCTCAGGATGTCATCAGCCTTCCAGGGCAATCTAAAAAGCTGACTACAGAACAAGACCTCTAGAACAACTCCCATCTCTAGAAATCAAGACTTCAGCTCAAAGCCTTGACTATATCAGGGATATACAGGAAAGAATACGTGGAGGTTTTGAGTCATTTCCCACTCTGTCTTTTCTCCCAATAGATCCTGAGAAGTTCAAATTTGCTCAATGCTGTTTCAGATATTGCTTGAATAAAAATGTTCTTGCCAAAGCAGAAAAGACAAATCAAACTTGCAGAAGATTTTTCTCTAGCTATAACTTTGCCTAGTACAGCCATTTTCATTGCAGTCCCACCTAGAATTACCACTCGTGAAGCAATACCCTTTTGAGAAAGGCACTGTACACGCACATACAGTCTTGAAGTCTTTTAGGACTCATTGCAAACAACTGGAATCATAGCCAAGAGTGATTTTTTTAAAAATTCCATTGCTTACTTGTCCTATAGCAACTCGCATGCATGGACTCTCCTTACAGCCATCATGGGAATTTTACCACCGACAGAATATTGAATGTAAGCACAAAGCTAACTACAGCCTGTGAAATAGCCTGAAAGCAACAGCAAACTACCTACTGGAAAGTGTTAAGGCTAGTTAGCCAGAGAAAGGGAAGAAGAAACTGAAGCTTTTTTGTGCTGCATACAAAATGCAGTTCATCTGGGTCTACTTTGCTGCCAAGATTTTATCATGGCTGAGTTTGGGTTTTGTTTTCTCTTCAAAAGATTAGTGTCCAAGCATATGAATACATGGTATTTGTTTTGCTGTCAAAACATAAATACCATGTGTTTCATCCAGCAACACAGTACTCTTCAAAGATTCATCAGAAATGGAAGACATACCATAGGCTAAACCGTTTGTTAAGTAGGCAGTATAGTCTGGGGAAAATTTCTGACTTTCAGCTCAATCTCTAAAGGCTAGATATTTTATACTCCACAAGAAAGTACTGATACATTCTTTGCTCTTCTGCTGTTTGAGATCCACTCGAGGTCTCCCAGTGCATGTGTTTTCTTTAAAATTTCATTCTCATCCCTAACTACTTTCTCAAAGGGAAACGTCAATGTGAAGAGGCCCTTATATTTGCTCGATTTATAGCCTTTTATTAGCTCCCCGTGCATGTGATGCCAAAGGCTGTTTTTTTGCCAAGTCTCTTCAGTCCCTGCTTAAAGCAGAAGCAGATGCCGTACATTGTCAGCACAGAAATACATGTTCTGATTTAAGCCACCCTACCCCATTATTTATAGGTAATTTCAATTCTTGCAGAAGCTTGAATATCACTCTCTCATGGTTAGGGCAAGAACTGCTTAGGAGTTTAAGTTGTCTTGGTTCCCAGATGTCTATCTCGCTATGAAATATTTCTTCCACACCTACTAGCAGCCTAAAAACAAGCCCTCCCATTTCAGGGTAGAGCTGAGCAAATTCTTCACTGCAGCAGGAAAGGATCTCCTCTAGCAGCACAGCCCAGACCATTGCCTCTTCCTGTGCTTCTGCTGAATGTTAGGCCAAAGCCCTGTCTTTTCACTAAGTACTGCAAAATTAAATCACAAGGCCATTGCACATGCTGACAGATTAGAGAGTATTCAGAGTCACCTGACGAAGAATACCACTAAGATGTGTTCCAGGTGCACACTTTCCTCTACTCTTTCTTTTACATATATAGAGTTCCTCCACTACCGCTACAAGTTCATGTCTGCTAAAATTTCTTTCTCCCCCTTTAAAAGTGATTTCTCAGTCCTTGTACAGCACAGCCATGATAAACAGCATGTGTCACTCCTTGAGGACACAAGAAGAGCAAGTCCCATTCTCTTCCAAATGCTTGCAAATCCTGTTGCCAAGTAAAGCCTGCAGCTTCAGAGCCAGCAGCATGCAGCTCCTGCATTAGCAGTTAACCAGCTCCCACCCACTGGTAGACAGCTTTGTGCACCTACATCCCTTGAGCCTTTCCTCAGCCAGACAGCAAGTTCACAGCGTGTGCCAACTTGTGTATTGTTCCTCTTTCCTCCCTACATCCTTCTCACTCTATGATCAAATTAGCTCAGTTCTTAAAGAATGAGTAATTTGCAGCATGATCCAAAATAAAAATATTGAAAACAATTACTGGCTATGTCCAGTAACATTATGACCCTGTTAGAGCTTTCTTTGCTGAGTTTCCTATCCTGCTTATTGTTCAGATATCCACTTCTTGTACTCCTTTGGACCAAAGTCAAATGGTACAGTACAAAGCATGAGCCCCTGAACACACCTGTAGCACTCTGGCATCGTTTCACTTACAGATTTTTCCATCGGATCAATCACAGTAGTTCCAGTTGCCTTGGCATAAATCTCAGATACACATGCTTGATGCTTAAATTCAGAAAAACAGACTTCAGCCATCAAAATTCACCCTAGAGATTTTATTACTAAGAGAAAAAAAATACAGTCTCCTTTTCCAAATCAAACAAAATTCTGGAGTAGTTTCAATACTCTAGTCAAACACCTGAAAAGTTCAAAACACTATCTCCTGTTTGGACATGGCTTTCACTCACACATCCCTCATCCGCAAATTATTTAGAAGACCATTTAGGTGCAGGCAGGAGGAGGGAACAATAAGCTATGCTGGGTCAATTACAGTAACAGAGAAAGAGAAAGTAAGTAAAGAGAAATACAGGTCACTGCTTGATGAATTTGTAACTGCACATGAGATGAGGAAAAAATTAAACTGTTGTTCAGAAGAGTCAACATATAACTGTCCTACTTTTGTTACAGGTTTCCTGGGTGTCTGTATATATACATACATCTATACGTACACACATGCATGTTTGTGGTATGTGTGTATATATATGTATGTTACTGCCGCATAAACCATTGAAAACACTGTAGAGAGAAGCTGATTTTCCTGCTTCCCGACCCAGTCACTTCAAATCCTTACCGAACTGCCTTACAAGCCCCAGGAAACCAAAAGGCACCCAAAATGACATCTTCTTAAGTGCTCTGATTCCAGAAATGTTGATGCAAGAAACTGGGTCTTACTTGTAGCCCATTTAAACCTCAACCAATGGATCTAGCAATCTTTTTTAAATGGCAAGTGCCACAACAAGAGACATGATCACTCCTCGTTTCTTAGTAATATTGAGGCTGCCTGGAATTGAGCTCTGCAGCAATGTATTTCAACTGATGTTTTCTTTGCACAGCAAGCTATTTAAAGGTTTTGACAGTTATGAATTTTGCCATAATTAAAAAACTGGTATTTTCTGCATTCCTTCCCCTTCCTTCCCACCTGCCTCCTCCGAACATCCCAGCAGCTGAACAGCAAGCGTATCACAAAGCCACATTCATCTTAAACCTACCTAACAGACTCTCATGCAAGTTACTAAGAACAATGAGTGGCTCAAAAGCAATAACCTTCAGTAATGTAAAGTAGTGGTGTTTATGCAAGTTTCCCCCTCTAAGAGCATTATATAAACACAGTGTTCACAAGCCCTCTGCACTCGGTGCCTGCCAGAAGAGTGAGGCATCAGCGGCTCTTTACTCCCCAATCCAACACATCTATAAGCTAATTTTACACCCAAGACTGTTTAAATCAAGAGTTACCACACATGTGACAACATACACTAGTGTTCCAGCACTGCCTCTGATAGAACCCAAACCTTAAAAAAATTCTAATTTTCAGATGCACTTTGAAGACATGCACTAATTCAGACCCAAACCTACCTGATTGCAAAGAAACCATTAGGAGTATGAAATTGGCCTGGTAATCAGGCCTACAAAGATAAGAAAACATTTTCCTAAAATATGCGTCCTAAAAACATATTCCCATTTACAACATACTTGCAAAACAATGTGATATGAAGTAAAATATCACTCCCTTAACGTCCTAACTGGGCAGACTGTTTCATAGCTTTTTTCCAGCAAGGGAATAAATTGCCAATTTTGTAGCTACATCTGTGGTGTTCTTTGTTAGAAATGCTCCTCCAGTATCTCAGAAAAACAGCAAATACGTGAGACACAGGAGGCAGATGTTGGCAAAAACAAATTTAAGAAAAACACATGAAGAAACCCAAAACATTGCAAAGTCTGGCAGATCTTATGTTTTATACACCGGTACTTGGTCATGCTTGCTTAATGATAGCTGTTCAAGAAGAGGGGAAGGATGGGAGTATGAAAAACAATAGAAGTCTGGCCCACAAGGAGTGGAACTGAAGGCTAAAATAAAGGAGAAGCAAGCTACAAGAGAATCCAGATGTGGCCTTGCTAGAAAGGACTGACAGATGCTTAACTACCGCCCTTCATCATCTATTTGCTAAAAATATGGGCCAGATCTAGAACTCTTAAAATGACTGGAATCACTCCAATGAAATTCAATAGGCTTTGGATCAGATCTTCAACTGGGCCAAAAGCAAACTCACCATTTGTTGATCAAAACCAAAGCTCAAGAAGAGCTTTCAAAATACATACTTTTCTTGGTAAGGACAGACAATTTCTAAATCTCTTTGGAGTTCCTACTGAAAAAGCAATAATCAAAACATATTGTTGGCTGATTCACTGGTATCCCCTAACTACAGCTTGAGATCACACACACAAAAAATCTTTGTGTATCTTTTATTTAAGCATATTTATTGTACCATTGTCATTAAATTGAACCAATAAATAAGAACTTATTAATGCAAATAAAATTTCTGAAAACCGAAAATTGTAAAAATCCTTTTTAATTAGTAACATATTTGGATTATCCCAATGAAACATTTCTCCAAGTAGTAATTTGGACAAAAGGCTCCACTTACATATAGTGGTTTTCTTTTTATTTGTTTAGAAAGCTTTACAACTATGGTCTGTTAAAGATCGTGGAAAAAACAGCCTCCCCACAATGCACCTATTCACTCCATTTACAGTCCTACTAAAGCAGGGCCTTTTTCCGCAAACACATTCTTTGTGCTCCCATATCTAAATAATAGGGTATTACTGTAAATCATGCATGCCCTAGGAAGAAACTGTTACATTTCCAACACTAAGTGAAGTGCCAAAGACTAGACAAAATATCCTCCCAAAAAAGAAAATACTGTTTAGCTTCCATATGAATGCACAGTGACCTTGGCACAGTGGACTGGCTGACCCAGCGGTGTATGGTCTCAGTGACACTAACGCAACATCTTTACTATGAAAGTGAAGCTATTTCTTCCACTAGATATTCAACAGCAAAGTATTGTACCACCTCTAGTCCTTTCCCTAGAGGAAGATTAATAAATGTTGATGTGAAGTTTCCCTCCAGAAAATGTTTTTTTAAAGTATACTTTTAAAAAAATTGTGCTGTTATGCTGTCTTACTCCTACAGCTCTGCAAGAGAAACAGCTCTTGCTATAGAGCTCTTGTTCCCATGGACAAAATATTCAGACTTAGCCTCAAAAAGAGGGAGAGCTTCTTACCTGCACATTTGTGCAGCTGTTAAAAACAGTTCAAAGGTCTCCTATAGACCGATGCAAGGTCAAACAGACTGGCAACTTGATTTGTCATCCATATGAAGCATGTCCAGTAGAAGAAAGTATCTTCAAAAGGATCCTCAAGCCCAAATGGGAAATTGTGCCAGTCTACTTTTGCCAAATTTTGAGGGGGATCATTTCACTAAAACCAGAATCAAACCCCTTCCACACTTATATTGTTGAATATCAATGCAAAATAAGACAGATTGTTCCCTGGCCTTTGATCAAGCCCTTTATTAGGGATAGACTGGAAAGAAGTAAAGAAAACAGCATGACATTCCTTTTTTCCGTGACTAAGGAATTCTTTTGTTCTTTCTCTAGACAAAAGGGTTACAAAAAAGGGCCCAAAGTTAGTCACACACTTGTATAAAATTGTCCAACTGTATCCTAATAAGGCAAATTCACAAGTGGCAAGAAAAGATGAGCTCTCTTTGGTCCACAACACTTTCAGTAACTTAAGGTGAAAAAAAAGTTGCATCAGCTAACCTACAGAGCAGAAACAAGCTAGAGAAGGGGCAGGGGACTGTAGGGTCTGTAAAGCATAACCCTGCCAAGTTTAGCTTTTTCTTAGTTCCAAAATGTTCCAGTACTCCAGGGTTTTCACTAGAATAACTCATTTCAAATGAAGAATAGTATTCTAGCATTTTTATGGTCACACCTGCACACACATTTAGGAGGTCCATTTCCTGCCTTAGTGTATACAAGCACAGTGAGGCTCCTGATTTTTTTATTGTTCTCCAGACTACATTTTTACACAGATAGACAAATAAGATGTACAAAATTATGAAAATGAAAAGGAAGAGAGGAGGGGAAGAGAGGGAGAGCGAGGGGAAGAGAGGGAGAGGAGGAGGG
>NW_009636274.1:0-2122 GCF_000690535.1 Cariama cristata
GGAGCAGCTTCCTCCAACAATTCCCAAATGTCAGTGGCAAGGAGCAGCTCTGGAGGCGCCAGGCAGGGAGCTGGAGCCCATCAGGAAAGGTGCTGCAGGAGCACAGCCCCGGCACGGGTGCAGGAGACACCGATGCTCTCCCAGCCCCGAGGACGCGCATCGCCCAAGCCCCTCGGTGCCTCTGTGCTCGTTCCTGCAGCCGTGCACCCCCAAAACCCCCTCTCCCCATCCCTTAGCCCCAGCTCCGGAGCCTCACCAGCACCCACCGAGGCTGGCAGGGGCGGAGGCGGGGGGGCCAGCCGCACCCCCGCTCCCCCTGTGTCCATAAAGATTAAATTATTAAAAAAGGAAAAGATTTTTTTAAGTACCCTGAACAATCATCTCTTTTAATATCCATAGATAAAAACTGTAATTGTTTCAAGTGAGAGCGAGGTAATTTAGGCTCTGTTTTATGATGTTTTGGACTATAAAGTCCCCGTGCTGAAATCTCCTGGCAGGCTGGTACAAAAGGCTAGGTTTGTTGAGGGTTATTTTTATTATTTCATTTAAAGTTAGTTGCAAAATACAGAACAATTACCCTTTAATTCAAGGTGTCCCCAGGCCTTACTCTGCTCCCAGCTCTCGGAATACCTAAGGACTGTTTGAAGCACAAGAAAGCAGATACAGGGGCAGAAGCGGCCGCCGAGCCGATGCCCCGCTGTGCCCCACAACACCCTCATTTATTTAGGGCCTTTTCAGACTATGGCCAGGTTCGCTCAGCGCAGAGCTGCTCCAGCCAGGTCCCAGCCCCAGGGCAGGATTTGGTCATTAGGCTCAAAATGAGCTTGGAGGAAGCCACGAGTGGGGAACAGATGGGCAAAGGGATGGTGCAGCCAGGGCTGCCCCAGGAAGAGGGCATGCCTCTACAGGTGTGTACACACGCTGTGCACGCCCAGACAGGTGTGTACACAGGGCGTGCATGCCCATACACGTGTGTACACACACTGTGCATGCCCATACAGATGTACACAGGGCATGCATGCCCATACAGGTGTGTACACAGGGCGTGCGTGCCCGTACAGGTGTGTACACATGCCATGCACACCCATACGGGTGTGTACACAGGGCGTACATGCCCATACATGTGTGTACACACTGTGCATGCCCAGACGGGTGTGTATAGATGCCATGCACACCTGTACAGGTGCATACACAGGGCATGCATGCACATACATGTGTGTACACATGCCGTGCACACCCATACAGGTGTGTACACAGGGCATGCATGCCCATACACGTGTGTACACATGCTGTGCATGCCCAGACAGGTGTGTATACGGGGCGTGCATGCCCGTGCAGGTGTGCACACGCGCTGTGCATGGCCGTACGTGCCTCCAGAGCAGAGCCCGGCTCAGCGCAGGGCCATGTGTGCCTCTCCCCTGCCCCGGCAGCCCCGAGCCGGGGAAGAGCTGCAGCCAGCACTGTGATTAACAAACAGGCGCTTCCCAGGTGGTGATGGATTTGTATCGCTGCGAAAGACAAACTCACTCACTCGCACGCCCTGAGCCCTGCAAGGTTTCCTAACAACATCTTCTCCCCTGTCAGGCTCTAAGTGTCAGCCCTAATCTTGACTGACAGCGGCCATTTAATACCCGGATTTGTGGCACTTGTGGAAGGAGCCTCCATTCATCTGCCTGTTAATAAGCTCCATCTTCCCCTCAGCCCCAGCCCTGCCTCATTAAACTCCCCATCACACCAGGATGCCGTTTGGTGAATCCCATTTCCACGTGAGCTCTTTGATCCTTCCCGCACGGATGGCACCGTCCCACGCATCTGTCACAAATGTCACCTCCATCCCCCAGCCCGGCCAGGAGCCCCACGGGTGACAGGGACGGTGACAGCCATCCGCAGCCCACGGCAGAGTGTATTTTCCTCCCCAGGAAGGACAGGACTTTCCCAGCCGCCCTCGGCGGGGTAGAACAGCTTCCCCTCTCAGCTTCCATCGCCCACGCTATCTGATGTCCTTGTCCTTGCGCTTCCCCGCAGGCCCCCAGAGGCCTGGAGGATAAAAGGCTGCCAAGCAGGAGAAAAAGCTGTGCCACGTCCTCTCCCAGCTGGCACAGGCGGCCCCGGAGCACCGAGA
>NW_009636274.1:2153-4803 GCF_000690535.1 Cariama cristata
GGGGGAGTGGGCTGGTGGGGAAGACCCCAAGCCCCACCCTGGCCATCCCCATCCCTGGGGATGCTGCTGCCCGCAAGGCTGGAAAAGGGGAAAAAAAGGAGGAAAGAAAGGGGAGGGCAGCGAGGGAGTGTGTCGGAGGTGCCGGCGGCATCCCCAGCGTCACCTGCCAGCCAACGGCACTTGGCCCTTTGCTGGGGGCTCCCTGGGGTGGCAACAGACTCTTCCCCATGGCCTTGGGCTGCAAACCCCACCTCGGCACCCGGCCAGCCCCTGCACACACGGTGCCAGAGGCCAGCAGCCACGCAGCCCCCCACGCATCTCACTGTGCCCACCCCTCTCCTTGAGCAGAAAGGGGATGGATCAGACCCCAAGGGGAGAGCAGAGGGAAGCTCTAACCCTCCTTTTTCTGCAGACGCGCTCCTGAAGGGCTTCGATCTCCGAGCTGAATTACTCACCTGTCACAAATCCCCTCTGCACCACTGCCAACGCTGGGTTTTCAAAACACAAAACCCAGCAGACCTTAGGATGCTCGCCCCGTGTCCCACAGCCCGCACAGCACCCGAAACCCATCGCACGGCGGGGTGCTGGCTCTGCACCCCAGGTCGGTGCAATCCTGCATGGCACTGCTGCAGCCGCACGCAGCGGGCATCATCGCCGTGCCAAGCCTGCTGCTGCCCTCTGTTGCTCCGAAACTCGCTGCCAGGGAAATCCTCCTGCCCACAACGGGCAGCTCTGCCCGGACCCCACGGCCTCAGCCTGCCCAACGTGGCCCTGCTCCTGTGTGAGCCCTGGGCTGGCTCCGCACCCCGGGGCTGGGATGCTCTGGGGGAGCCCACGAAGTGCCCTGGGTCAACATCAGACCTGGAGATGGGCAGGAGGGTTGGTGCTGGGCGACTCCTGCTCCCAGGGCACGCAGGAGAGCTGGGGTGGAGCACAGTGACCAGCTGCAAGGGGTAAGGGGTGAGCCGGAGTTTGGGGCACCGCGAGCAGAGGGATAAGGCACCTTGGGGACTGGAAACCTCCCTCAGCTGAGACCCATTGGGATGGGGATGAGCATCCCCAGACAGACACGATCAGGGCAGTCTCTGCACGGCCACCCAACGGGCTAAGGACACCAGCCCCCACGCCAGGGACAGGGGTCCCGGCCGCATCCACGCCGCAGGGAAGCAGAGCTCAGCACACCCGGCCGAGGCAGGGCTGGACCACGCATCCCCTCCGCTCCCACCCCCACACCACAACCTGCTGCGCCTCCTCGCTGATCCCTGCAAGCCTCCACGGTGCAGGCGGCCCTATTAACGTAATTAATTATACCAGGGGCTTGTGGATTATCTAATTATAAGTGTGTCTAGTTTTGATTTTCCTTTTAATTAATTTGTATTATTTACACACAGCAACAGTTGCCCGGGCAGAAGTCAGGGTAATCATCTCCTCGCCGCTTGGCAAAGAGCAGGTCCCAAAGGAAAGGGGTGGCCGGGGCTGACACCTCGGTGACAGCACCCTGCAGCCCACGGCACGGCGGGGGGGGGAGGTGGGGGTCCCACGAGGCCGTGGGAAGGGGGACACGAGCCCTGTTGCTTTGGGGGGGTCAGTTAGTTCTAAGCTGGTGACTCGTCCTGCAGCAGGACACCCAGGGACAGCAGCTCCCACCACAAAGTGCCACCATCCCGCAGGGACGTGCCCTGCCCTGGGGACCCCAAAGGCTGTGCCCCTACCCGGGGGGAAGGAGGGGGTCCCAAAGGGAGCCCGGCTGCCAGACCTCACTAGAGGGCAGCAGAATGCTGCCGTTCCCAGGCCTGGTGACACAGGGCTACTGGTCCCAGATGCTGGTAGCCACATCCTCCTTGGGAGCCCTCAGCGCTTGTCCCCCCAGGACTTGGAGGCAGCTCTCCCCATCACTCCTGGCCTCTGCTGAAGGGGGAACTGCAAACTCCCGGCTTTGCCTCCCGCCAGCCGGAGGGGATGCTTGGGAGAGGCCAGCTCAGGGGCAGCCTGCCTGTGCCTGGCCGCACCTTGGCGCGGCTGGGTGATGCTAAAGGTGACAGTGTCCCGGCAGCACACGGACAGCCGGTGGGTACTGCTGGGGAAACAGGCCAAAGAGGGGCTCAGGAGCCTCGGGACCAGACCCCAGCTCTGCCGGAGACCTGCCAAACCTTCCCTGGGACTGCAAGTTTCTCCCCAAATTCCCAGTTTCATGCTCAAAAAGCAGGACCCGCAGCTGAACAAGATGGCAGTGGGTGCTGCCTGTGCCCTGCTCCCCTTGGCTCTCGGGAAAACCTCACCGTGCCACAAAGCCCTCGGCCAGCAGCACCGGCAATACCACGCAGGACCGAGCACCAGTCCCCACCGGCCGGTGGGCTGTGGGTGCCAGGACCCCCGCTGCTCAGAGCGGCTCAGCCATGGGGTCACCGCTGCAGCCCCCAAAGAGGCAAGAGGCGAAGGAAACCAGGACCAAGACGCCAAGGAGCGCGGCCGAGAAGCACTGAACGCCCGGCCAGAGCCTTTCCAGTGCCGGCAGGCTGCCTGCTGTGTTTACTACCAGAGGACAGGGAGCTCCGTGCCATCTGGATCCTGTACAAGGAAATGAGATAAATTCAGAGGCGCAGAATTTCCCCAACGCGTTCAAAGGCAGCTGGGCGCCCACAGGAAGGAG